>NC_050456.1:72562396-72741671 GCF_903995425.1 Onychomys torridus | reverse complement strand
CACTGTATACATAATAAATAAATAAATCCTAAAACAAACAAACAAAAACCCTAATGCACACCCAGGAGGCAAGTGCGATTGGCATGTTCCCTGTAGAATGGGTGCTGGGAGAGGCAAGGGGGCCCCTTCCTAGAGGCCCATTGCTGGGCGGGCAAGAGGAGGCACTAGGCAATATACCTGGCAAGGTTCTGTTCAACATCCTGGGATTTCCTGGGAAGAGCCCTTGAGTGTCTTTTAGGCTGGCGACACCGTAGAGCCAGGCTGAGACTCATGGGTGATGATACAGTTTTGACCCTGAGGTGTCCTGTGGGGATAAGGAGTCCCATGGTCACCTGCTTTGTTCCCAACAGCCATGGAAGCCTGTGTGATGAGTCTTAGGTAGGTGGTGATTTCAGGAGGGCACAGACCCAGTATCCATTTTCATCACCATCACCAGGAGTCCTGGAGCAGATCCCAAAGGAGTTTAAAAAGTCCTGAGGATGGGGGAGGGCAAACAGCCCACGGTAGAACAGTGACCCATCTCATCCATTTTGAGGTCATGAAGTGAGGTTAATGTTTGGAAGGTGGTCCCAGATATGTGTGGGAGATGCCAGAGGTGAGACTGAATGAGGGTCTCCACTGTTGCCCTGAGGATGTTATGGAGGGGCCAAGGGGTAAGAAAAGATGCCTTGCTACAAAAAATTTCTTTGGGAGGTGGAGTCCGATTCTTCCCATGGATGTGCTTGGACATAATGCCTTGTGCCTGACCTAGGTGGCAGTAATGGCGTGTACCTTCAAAGTGAGGTCATTAAATGCCTCACAGCACCTTCCTGGCCTCACAGGGTGCTGGCTGCAGGAAGCCAGACACCCTAGGGTGTGAACACTGGTAAACCCTCTGCAAGTGGAGCTGCCAACCCCGATCAGCTTGTGCTGTGTCTGCTCCCATGGCTCAGCCTCTTCCAGCTGAGCCTAGGCATCACAAAGCAGAGAGAAGCTGCCACCTGCAGGCTGTCCTGCACCCTGACCTATGGAACAGGCAGCCTCTTTTGGAATCTCCCGGGTATCCTTATTCCAGCCCTTGGCCCTATTTCTGTGGACACGGAGAGCCCATGTTCTTAGCAGCAGCTTGGAGGAGCTGTTTGCCCACTACAGACTCAAGTCTACCATCTCAGCCATTCGGTATTCATTAGGTGGGCCAGCACACAGAGAAAACCCAGGAGTGTCAGGAGGCTGCCTGGCCAGTGAGCATTGAGAATTATGGGACAACTCTCAGTGGCCTGCTGGGGTGGACATCTCTGCTGCACCTGCCATAGGATGGACAGGTTGGGGCCCTCTGCTGTTCTGCCAGCACAGGTCCATCAGGGTGGAGCCCTGTCTCCTGGCTCTGCTCTGGCTCAGTTTCCCCAAGGCTTCCCTTAGATGTCTTCCAGCAGATGTCAACCCCATGGTGACCCTGTCTTCACAACTCAGACTTCTCTGATCTGTTGGGTACTGATGCCAAAGTTTGGTTCTTTTAGCTTCTTTCCCAAGTTCATGTTTTAGACAGCTCACCTATGATGATGTGTCCTCATGCCCCCCACCTAGTCCCATAAAAGCCCACTCCTGCTGCTCCTGACAAGTCCATGGGGACTAAGATTGAAGCTTTGCTCTTCAGGCCTAATGTGAAATGCCCCTTTGGCCATGATCCAGGACAGGATGCAGCCCTCCTGGAGTCCTAGAGTGACCCATAGTCAACTGAAGACCCCTTAACTCACCCTAAAGAGGCTGTGGTGGGCATGGGGTCTTCATGCACAGACAGGAGCATGGGTAGCTTCCAAGAAGAGTGCATTTGGTCTCAGGATGGAGAGGACTGAGGCTCTTCCTGGGGAAGCAGAGAAGAAAACGTCATTAGTTGTGATGATCAAAATACACACATCTGGGCTGGAGAGACGGCTCAAGTGGTTAAGAGCACTGGCTGCTCTTCCAGAGGACCTGGGTTCAATTCCCAGCACCCACATGGTAGCTCACAAATGTCTGTCACTCCAGTTCCAGGGGATCCAATACCCTATTCTGGCCCCCAAGACACCAGACACACAAGAAGTATATAGATTCACACATAAAAAAATAATTAATTGGAAGAAAAACCCCCACATCATCCATAAGAATGTAAGATAGAGTCTAGGGCCTTTCCTGGACATACAGATGCCTAACCCATGCTGAGTGCAGGCACACACAGTGAGTGCAGGTGCAGGATCTACATTCAGGAAACTTACAGGCTGTGGAGAAGGGCTTGGGGGAGATGCCACTCAAATAGTCACCAGTACTTGCCAACTAGCATCAGATACAAGGGACAATGGTTTGGCTGTGTCCCCAGAGGTCTCAGGTGAGGAGCTTAGTGCCCATAAAAGATATATTGCACGTTCTGTCTGAACCTTCCCCTAACAGGCTTGTGTTTTGAAGCTGTGATCCTAAGGGATGGAGCTCTTTTGGCATGCCATGAAACCTTTTGGGGGTGGGGATTGTCTGGCAGAGATGGGTCACCAGGGGCAGGCCTCTTGAAGGGCATATGAATCCCTGCTTCCCATCTCCTATGGTGTGAGGAGCCTTGTCACGTGCCCCCACTGCTGTGAACTCTGCCCCGCCTTCGCGGCCATCATAGACTGAGTCCAAACAGACCCTCCTTCCTTCAGTTTCGTTTCTGTCGTGTATTTTGGCCCATCAGGCTGTCATACTCTGTCCAGGACTCCGTGTGATGTGACAATCCTGCCCGGGAGGTGTGTAGGAAGCTGGGGTGCAAGCATTTATTTGTGGGTGTGCATGCATGAGTACAGGTGTACCACACACAAGTCCCACTCAGCGGTCAGTCACTCCTAAGCTAGAAGGTTCTGGACACAGCATAGGCCTCTAGTTTGAGAAGCCAGTCTCCCTGTTTGGAAATGGGGGACAAGACCAATGTAGTCAGTCAGGGGGAAGGAAATGTATGGAAGTCACCCAGATGATGCTGGATGAGGCTTACTGGAACCTTCCAAAGCCAAGGCCAAGATTAGGAACTCACAAGAGCTAAGTCTTTCTGCTTCTCCAAGGAGTGGAGATTGGGAAAGAGAATACCCCAAAGCCAGCCTTTCAGAGAGACCCTTCCAGGCCTCTAGGGGAAAATCCAACTGTGTCTCTGAGGCCGTGTGTTTGAAGCACTAGTTTAAGGACATTAAGAATTATTGGGTCCGGGCGGTGGTGGTGCATGCCTTTAATCCCAGCACTCGGGAAGCAGAGCCAGATGGATCTCTGTGAGTTCGAGGCCAGCCTAGTCTACAGAGTGAGATCCAGGACAGGCTCCAAAACTACACAGAGAAACCCTGTCTCGAAAAACCAAAAGAAACAAAAAAGACTTATTGGGGTGTGTGTGTGTGGGGGGAACGGGACAGGGTTTCTGTTAGTCACAGGCTGGCTATCCAGGAGAAGGCAAGAGACATTTCTTCTGTCCAGGGGCCAGGGATTCTGTGGCTGGGTGAAGTTCATCTGGATAATAACAGTCCCTGGAGATGTTGTGTCCTGGGCTCCATGGCCCTGGAGAGGTGTCCAACACCCTCAGTGACGTTATCATAAGTATCTGGGCAATATGGCCCAGACAGCCTCTGTTTGCAAGATAAAAGCAGTGTATCTCCCTTCTTTGCCCCACATGTGGCCACCAGGTGCTCTACTGCCCAGGGGACTTGGCAACTAAAGGCCACCTCCCTGCTACTGTATACCTGGACGCTTCCTAGCTGGGACTCTAGTGTGGGTTCTACTGGGTCCTGCTCCAGACCACCTCCCATTTTCCACTGCCTTGGTCTTAGCAGTCCCCTTGGGTCCACCTGTTATGCTCTGCCATCTGGCTTTCCTGTGGGTCTGGCCAGGGGTACAATCAGGAGATGGAGGGAGTGGAGATGGGGCATTGGCACTCCAGCTCCCTACCTGAGAGGCCCTTAGGGCCCAGAGTCCCCAGTTTTTACCAAGAGCACCACTGTCTGAAGGGGAAGAGCAGGGAGTATAGGCTGTGCTAGCCCAAGGCAGCCAGGTACCATCCCCCACATGACCCTACATGCTGTCTACACCTCATCATGTGGACCCTTGGGTCTCTCTCTCTCTCTCTGTCTGTCTGTCTGTCTGTCTCTCTCTCTCCCTGTTATTCGAGACAGGATTTCTTCTGTGTAGTTTTGGTTCCTGTCCTGGATCTTGCTCTGTAGACCAGGCTGGCTTCGAACTCACAGAGCTCTGCCTGGCTCTGCTTCCCAAGTGCTGGGATTAAAGGCGTGCACTGCCACCACCACCACCCAGCCTGGGTCAACCTGTCTTATGTCACCCATCCCGAATGTACCCTGAAGCTCCTCCTGGGGTCCTGACAAACACAGTTTGGGACAGAAAGCTCTGATACAAGGAGACTATTCACAAAAGAATGAGGATCGGAACTTGGTGCTCATGACAGTGATGTGCTGTGAGTGTGTGCGCATGTGCGGGGAAGCAGGAGGGGGCCCTGCCCGCTCCTAGATGTTGGTTCTCGGAGATAGGATGCCTTCGCTGACTCCTACAGATGCTGGAGGTGGGGGGCTTCCAACATTCCGATTCACTTGCACACTCAGTGTGGGCGTCTTCTTCTGGAAAACTTCCTTTTTGTCTGCTTGCTTCATTTACTCAGCAAATTCGTCTGCTCTGTGGTGGCCTCGTGCTGTCACTGATGGCACTGCCCAGCTTTTGGGGGTTTCAGACACAGACTGAAAACCAGAGGCTCCCTGGGAATCCTCCAGGCCTCTAGCACTAGATGGAGACTGTTGGTAAACAGGTCTTGTAGACTGAGCAGCTGGGTTCTCAGCCTCTCCAAAATGAAGACAGTCATTGTTGGACTACCCAGACCATATGATGTAAGAAATGTAATAAACATCCTTTTAATATACATTGGCTCTATCTATTCTCTCTGGAGAATCCTGATCAACACAGACAAACATCGTCCACGGGGCTAGTATTTTTCTTAACTATATTATGGTAGTTAGCATCCTAGCCCCTCCCTCCAAGGCACTGTGAGGTGGGGACATGAGTCAGTGCCAGTCAAGAGCCGGCTTTTGGCCAGTAATTTGCCTTCCTGGTACCACCAGGGGGAGCCCTGCTTTAGCCGTGAGTTGTGTGTGTGTGTGTGTGTGTGTGTGTGTGTGTGTGTGTGTGTGTGTATTCAGCTCACAACTCAGGTTCTGACCCTGATTTTATATCTGGATGGACACTGATTTCACAGGAGCAGAAGGAGACGCCCAGCCTGCTCCTCCCTGGGAACCTTTGAGACTGTTCTGTCTGTCTTCTACGGCATGGCTCTCCTATACTTCATCATCTCAACAAAATCTGCACATGCGTGTGTGTGCATGTGGACCCATGTGCATCTCTGTCTGTGTGCAAAGTGTACTTCATATTTATTCCCAGGGGAGGCTCCTCCTCTTTGATCTTTCCACTTTCTGCCTGCCATACCTCTTGAACAACATCAGTGAGCCATTAAACAAAACCCCTCACACCGCCCAGGCCAGAGCCAGGGAGGACCGGGTCTCCCGAGTCTCTTTCCTGACTCCTCCCAGGATATAAATTTCCTCTAATGCCTGCTTTGCATGGTTACTGCATCAGGACGCTGTTTATAGACCATCACTAGGTAAACCTCCGGCTGAGGCACAGATGGGGCTGGGGTGGGGGAACCTCATAACCTGCATCAGCCCCAGCAGCAAAGTGCTGCCCTGGGCGTGGGTTTCCAAGGAGCCCTTTCCCTTAAAGGAAGAAGACAACAGGGGTGGGGGGGGGGGTGGGGATGGACAGTGGGCTCCCCAGTCTCAGAACTCCTGAAGAGTCAAGTCAGAAAACCAGATCCAACACTAGACGTGTGCGTGGTACGTGTGGTCCCTCCCAGCATCTGGACACTTCTGGTTTTAGAATGTTCTGGAAATAGTACTAAAGGACAGTGGGAGTCTTAGAAGCAGAGCCCCTTGCTGCAGGGAGGGGGTGAGGAGTGGGGCAAGGGGAACTTGCCTGAGTGCTTGCCTCAGACCTCAGAGGGCCCATTCCATTCTTTGTCTTTTCTTGCTCACTGTGGCTGGCTGATCCTGTTGAGAATGTTATTTCCTTCCCCCACACTGATTTCACAATTTTGATGGATCTGCCGTGTGATCCCATCACTCTGTCATCCACACGGTCAGGCCTCTCAAGGGGCTGCCCTGTTCTGCTGCACGGGTCTCACAGACCCCTCGACACACACACACACACACACACACACACACACACACACACACACACGCACGCACGGCCTTTTAAGCTCTTTCTCTGCTCCAGGCAGGCCCCTTTTGTGGAATGTGGTCTGTGCAGCTCCAGCCTCTTCATCCAGGCCTGGGTCCCGACATTTCCTGTGCTCTGCCCGCAGCCACACACCCCTGCCTGCTGCCCACACTCCCGTGCTCACACTCCTGTGCTCACACTCCTGTGCTCACACTCCTGTGCTCACACTCCTACTGCCCACACTCCCATGCTCACACTCCCGTTGCTCACACTCCTGTTGCCCACACTCCTGTTGCCCACACTCCTGTGCTCACACTCCTGTGCCCACACTCCTGTGCTCACACTCCTGTGCCCACACTCCTGTGCTCACACTCCTGTGCCCACACTCCTGTGCTCACACTCCTGTGCCCACACTCCTGTGCCCACACTCCTGTGCTCACACTCCTGTGCTCACACTCCTGTGCCCACACTCCTGTGCCCACACTCCTGTGCCCACACTCCTGTGCTCACACTCCTGTGCTCACACTCCTGTGCCCACACTCCTGTGCTCACACTCCTGTGCTCACACTCCTGTGCCCACACTCTTGTACTCACACTCCTGAGCCCACACTCCCTTGCTCACACTCCTGAGCCCACACTCCTGTGCCCACACTCCTAAGCTCACACTCCTGTGCTCACACTCCTGAGCCCACACTCCTTGCTCACACTCCTGAGCCCACACTCCTGTGCTCACACTCCTGTGCCCACACTCCTGTGCTCACACTCCTGAGCCCACACTCCTGTGCCCACACTCCTAAGCTCACACTCCTGTGCTCACACTCCTGTGCCCACACTCCTGTGCTCACACTCCTGTACCCACACTCCTCTGCTCACACTCCTGTGCTCACACTCCTGTGCCCACACTCCTGTACTCACACTCCTGTGCTCACACTCCTGTGCCCACACTCCTGTACTCACACTCCTGTGCCCACACTCCTGTGCCCACACTCCTGTGTCCACACTCCTGTGCTCACACTCTGCTGCCCACTGCCTGCTGGCCACACCTCTCTGCCTGCTTCTGGCACACCCTGTCCAGTTGCTGCCCTACCTCCCATGAGGCTTTCTTCAAATGCTTTACATGGTCATTCCTGTGGGACAACCTGACAGGGCTTGCTCCCTGTCTCTCAATGCTGGCCTATGTATTAGGATGGTGGCTCTCTGCAGAGATGAAAATCCATATGCCCCACCTTTCCACCCATGTGTAATTCAGGATACCCCTGGATGTGTTGTAACACATGCAGATGACAATGACATGTTGAGGTGTTGAAGGATTGGATGAGCCTGTCTGTGCCTTGGATCATCGGAGTGGACTTGATCTCACTGGAAGGAGGATATTTGGAGCAGATCCCAGGTTCACAGAAGATGAAGAAACAATGCTTAGGTTTGGCAGCTTCAGTCCAGGTCCAAGACTTAGGGTTGACCCTTCCCTAAAGACCTTCCCTAGGTGTCAGGGTACCCAGACTCTCTCCAAGCCCACCAGTCAACTCCTTGTAATAAATCCTATGATTTGAATCTCCCATTGGTTCCGTTTCTCAGGCAAAACTCCAGCATAAGAGTGTTTGGGTAGCACGGTCTCTCGTTCCTGCCTTAGCCATGTCTTCTAATTGCCGTGTGGTTGGTTTCTCTTGCTTCTTCTGCCAAGCACCTGACCCATGGCAGGTACTCTGCCAGTATTGGCTAGTTGATGGGCAGTGGGCAGGTCATGTGCACTTCTTTATTCTGAAACAGATATCTCGGCAGAACAGAGGCAAAAGGCAACAGCCGTGTACCTCCACTACATCCTCAAACCCCGGGAGGCTGAGACCCTCTTACCCCAGACAGAAATGTAGAGACGCTCCAAGTAGTTTAAGCTCACACCCAATCAGTGGCAGGCTTTAAACCCAGGACTGAGCAAGTCTGCATGTTGAGTCTTTCTCTGGCCCTAGAGAGGCTCTCACCCAGTCTCCTGGTGTAGGATGCATCCCAAGGAAGAGCTGAGAGACGTGAGCTCATAGCCTAACTGTCTATGGGGAAGCTTCTCCACAGAGAAGATGTGCTGTCTATGTGACTGCCTAGGGCCTCTCTGACCCTCTATCTGCTCAGACTCAGGCTCTAAAAAACGGGGACCTCTGGGGGACCTTCAGTGCAGGAAAGAATAGACACCTCCAACTTGTCCCTAGTGATATCTAACCGCTCCAATGACTCCATAATATGGGGTTCTTGCACATAGTGTTCTCACTCTGTCTTGCTACCTATTTTTAAAATGGGGCTTGAGCAGAGTTTGACAAGGAAGCCAAGAAGAATGGCCACTGTGTGTGTATGCCTGTGTATTATATGTGTGTACAGTGTCTGTAGGTGCAGTGTGTGTAGTATATAGTGTGTGTAAATAATATGTGTGTGTGTGTGTGTGTGTGTGTGTGTGTGTGTGTGTGTGTGTGCACGCATGCGCGTGCGCGTGCGCTAGTGCTCATGTGTTTTCCAGCGAAGGCTGAGCACTAACTGGATGTGTTCTGGGAGAATGTCCTGTTGTGTTATGAACCTCTCTGTTACTATCGTGTGTGCTCAGGAATGTGACTGAACAGGGCCAAATACTCAGAGCTGTCCCCTAGGGATTCGTCACTGGGATGCACAGCCAATCCAAGGCTGGTTCCAACACTCACTAGCTGTATATAATCTTGGATCAGCAGCCTCAGTTTCTGTCACTGCTGGGCCGGGATACTAATGTCATCCCCTAGGGGAGATTGTGGGGATGCTAACAATTGCAAGACACACTTTAACTGCTCCAGACACACAGCATTTCCTTCCTACTAACAGCAGGCTTCAGCAAGAAGTTCTATTAGAGCTATGAGCTCTGGTGCCAAAGGAAAAAATGCCTAGGCTTTCCTGTTCCTTCTCTTTAGCAGGGGAGGAAACCGAGCCCCACTAACCTGGACACATCAGCTTGGAACTGGAACCAAGACTGCCTGTCTAAAACTGGGGCAGCCAGAGGTGCTCCGGGGCTGGGCCAGGGTGGAGCCCCTCCCTCCCTCCTCCCCCACTATCACCCTGGGAACGTTCCTTCAGGTGTCCTGGTAACTGACAGTCCTAGCTTGATGAAGTCCTGAAGTATTTGAGTGGGAAGCATTCTCAAGCGGCATTTCAGAGAAGAACTTGAGGCCCAGAGGGGAAAAGTATTCTCCCAGGACACACCCAGTTAGCTGAACTTCACCTTGAATCCTGGACCTTGAAATCCCAACCTTAGCCCCTCATTCATTTTATTGCCCCATGGCCGCCCCATTCTGAGGTGGGAGGCCACGACGTGCGTGTCCAGTGTCAAAACTGGAGTTAGTGCCCGCCTCACCCCATACTGTGGGCATGCATGGGATGTTAGGAGCACAAGCCTTTTGTGAAGGTAAAGGGTACAAACATAGTCTTCCCACGCCCCTGAATGCCCCAGGTTTCCTGTCCTGAACATTGAAATAATCACTGGTAACAAGCGATATAAATCTTTTCCAGAGAACAAAACCAAAAACCACGTTAGAGAGGAAGGCTACGTGCACGTCCAGACAGGAGCACATGCTCCTGCGACGCAGTTCCCCAGGGTGGCGGACAAGGTAGGGAGCACATGGGTCCTGCAGGATAACTGTGACTCTGCAGCCTCCCCAGCTGCCCCAAGGGAGGGCCTGCAATGATAGTCCACTGTCTAGAGACCTTGAGGGAGGATGGCAGGCCACAGGCTTCTGTCACAGTGGCCACTGCCCCAGCTTTTTCGCCACTGCCAAGTGAGTGCCGTGACCAGCTTGCCACCCAGCTAGGTTTGCCAAACAAGCGGGAAGAAGGTGGACTGATCGGGGAACCCGAGCCAGCCTTAGACAAAACAATCCTGTGTCACGAATCAGTTCTGGCAAACAGGAGGGGAAGATCCCATTGAGTTTGTGGCAGGAGGATCTGAGGTCTTGTCTCTTCCTGTATACAAACTATAACATCCAGGGTCATGAGCTTCCCAGGATGTGCCTTTGGCTATGAAGGGACTTAGCCCTCGGCCTTTTCCCTTCCTGGGGGTAGTGTCCAACTCCATGGGGGTGGCCCTCCTCTATCCAAATATCTGTTCTTGTTGTGTTTGCCATGCTTAAGGTGGGAGTCTGTGCTAAAGACATGGTGGGCAGGACTAAAAGAATTAAGACACCTAGCAACAGCCTCGTGCAGCCTTTCAGAAGTTTTATCCGAGGGTCACCCCCTCAGAGAAGCCTTCCCTGATTTCTCTGCCAGCAGACAATTCTCCTTGCCTGTCTGGGACATTAGAGCCAAAAAATGGAGGAGGTTGGTCTGGTGTTGAGCCCTGGTGTGTCTTTGGGTAAATGTCTGGTATCTATGGACCTTCATTTCCTCATCAGGAGATATAGGTTATAGGTGACTCTGGAGATGCCCCTCCCCCCAAAAAAGAGGAAGCAGTAAGCTCTTCATCCCAAGAAGCATGCAAGCAGAGGCCATGGGATCTGCTTACTGACTCTTCAGAAGCACAGCTTCATTGGCACCCAAGAGTGGACTGAGCCTGTCTTAGTCAGCTCCCTTTACTGGGCATGGCACAGAAGTATTGGCTCGTTACCTCCCTGCCTTGCTATCCCCAGCCTCGGAGGACTCATTCAGGCCTGTTCAAAGTCCTGCCAATGATGGCACATCCCCTTAGTCACATGACCTCTGTCTGATGGAAGAGGAGCCCTTCAAAAGAGGGATTCACCCTTCAGAATTCCAGCGCTCTGGGCTTGGCCAGCTCTTCCTGGAAGGTAAGGGTTCTAAGTGCTGCAGAGCAGGAAGCTCAGAGAGATGCAGGAAAGACTGGAAAAGGCCAGTCCTGGAAGTTGTTTCTCATCAGGCCTGACCCTGGAGAAACCCAGGAGCAGCATCTTGATTCTGTCTGGACAAGCTGGGGGAAATGACTCCTCTTCTTGGTGAGATGGACTGATGTCTTTGATCACAGTGTCGTCCAGACAGGTGGAAATGTACCTTGAGGGCCACATGTGGCCATATATTTTCTTTCCACTTTTCTGAGCCTCTGCATGTAGCCATGATTCCTATCAGCCCTGTTTTACAGATAGGTAAACTGAGGCACAGCTAGCAGATAAGAAGTGAGATTTAATGCTGGAACCCAGGTTGTGGAAACTTTGAACTGATACATAATAGACAGACCAGATAAGATACTGTCCCTAGACTTCAATGGTTTCCAGCTCATAGCCAGTCCCCTTCTATGCAGCCTGGAGCCCCGCCCCTCCTATAGTATGCAAATCCCAAGCAGGTATCATTTACTTTGCCATCATCTCAGTCTGGGTCTGCTACTGATCTGTCTCACAATCAGTCTGCCAAGATAAGGAAATGTACCTTTAAAAAAAATTTTTTTTAAGTTAAAAATTCCTTAATTCTTTTATTCCTGGTACCACAATTTGCAGGGTGTATATAGCTGATGTAATGAAAAGAAAAGGAGAAGGCTACAATAGATAAAAGGCCTCAGGAATGTGCATCTAATTCATGTACACCTCACTGCATCCATCAGTGGCTGTGCCACCCTGAGAGGGGATTCCTGTTTGCGCTGCAGTGATGGATCCTTGCCCCTTCTGTGACAGACTTTACCACCGTCCCTCTTGCATTTGGGAGCACTGTCGCGGAGTGACCTGTAGCTTTCCTGACAACTCCTTGCTCTCCTGCTAAGAACTGGAGCTCTTTTCTGCTGTTTTTAAAACCTTCCGCTACCGTATCCACCACAGATCCACGGCCACCACCACCACAGGCACCGCCCCAGCTCCCTTTGCTGTTGTCCACTATGACTTCCAAGATCATCACAGTTACCTCCACCAACACTTCCGCCTTCACTGTAACCACCGTAGCCTCTACCCCACCATCATATCCACCACCGTAGTCTCCACATCCTGGTCCACCGCCGTCACAGCCTCCTCTACTGCTGTAACCAAGACCACCACCCCAGTTGCCACTGTCCCTCCAAGTCCATTATATCCACCATCACTACTTCTGTAACTACCTCTGCTGCGGCCACCTCCACCACCATGGCTTCCTTTCCCACCAAAGTTTCCACCATGGCCCAAATGATCCCTAATACCTCCAAGGTTGCCTTCACAACCCATAAAATTGCCAGATCCACCTCCCTGGCCTCTGTGATCCAGCAGGCTGCATCTCTTGTTTAGAAAAGACCCTTCTCGCCAGCTGGCAGTGCACGCCTTTAATCCCAGCACTCGGGAGAAAGAGACAGGCAGATCTCTGAGTTCGAGGCCAGCCTGGTCTACAGAGCGAGATCCAAGACAGGCAAGGCTACACAGAGAAACCCTGTCGGAAAACAAACAAACAAACAAGACCCCCCAAAAAACCACAAGCAAAAAACAGAAAGAAAGAAAAGTAAGGGTCCTTCTCACTTCACAGTCATGCCCACTGACAGTGTGGTACTTCCGAACAACAATTTTGTCAGCTGTGTCCTTACCATCAACAGTTACAAAAGCAAGTCCTCCTTTTCCCACTCCGCCTGACCTCTATAATTTCTATGGTTTCAATCTTGTCATATTTTTCAAAGTGGTCCCTCAGATTCTGTTCTTCTGTGTCTTCTTTAGTGTCACTGTGATGGCTGTTCTTTTATTGATTTATTATTTATTTTCTGAGACAGGGTTTCTCCGTGTAACAGCTCTGGCTGTCCTGGAACTCACTTTGTAGACCAGGCTGGCCTCGAACTCACTGAGATCTGCCTGCCTCTGCCTCCCGAGGGCTGGGATCAAAGGTGTGTGCCGCCACCACCCGGTTATGATGGCTGTTCTTGGTGGTCAACTTGACTCCACCTGGAATGGACTACAATCCAAAGTGGAGGGCACACTGGTGAGGTGTTTTTGCTTATCCTGAAGTAGGAAGACACCCACCGTGATCTGGGTCTTGGGGAGAGAAGACATATCTTTAATCTGGGCCACACTTTCTGCTGGGAGCCTGTATAAGGACATCGAAGAAAGAAGCTTTTTATTTTTTATTTATTTATTTTTTTTGGTATTTCGAGACAGGGTTTCCCTGTGTAGTTTTGGTGCCTGTCCTGGAGCTTGCTCTGTAGACCAGGCTGGCCTTGAACTCACAGAGATCCGCCTGGCTATGCCTCCTGAGTGCTGGGATTAAAGGTGTGTACCACCACCGTCCAGCTGGAAGAAGGAAGTGTTTGCTCTTTGCCTGCTTGCCCTCACCTTGCTAGCAAGTCCACTCCTTTCCTGCCATTACAGCCCACTTCTTCAGGATTCCAGCATATACTGAAGACCAGCTGAGACATCCAGCCTAGTGGACTGAGAAACTGTTGGGTTCTTGGATTTTCTGTTCACAGGCAGCCATTGATGGATTCGCTGAACTACACTCTGATAAATCCCCTTTACATATATATTCATTCTATAAGTTCTGTTACTCTAGAGAGCCCTGACTAATACAACCACCACCAAGAATTGTCTTCACTGTTAAGTGGGCACTGGACTTTACAGAATCCTTTCTAGAAACAGCTGTCTTCGTCCCAGCACACACCCTCCAACCTTGAGTGGCTGAGCACACATGGCAGCATGCATCTACTTCAATGCATGAGTAGGTCACAACCAAATCCCCGGGAACGTTTTGTTTAGAGCTCTCTCATTACCTCACAGTCTTTAAGTGTGCCCTGTTTCTCAAAATCTTCTCTTAAGCCAATGGTTCTCAACCCTCCTAATGCTGGGACCCTTTAACACACTTCCTCATATTGTGGTGACTCCCAACCAAGAAATTATTTTCCTTGCTACTTTATAACTATAATTCTGTCCTTAAAGACTCGAGTGCTCTGTCTCTGTCTGTCTGTCTGTCTGTCTGTCTCTCATATGTATAGACAGGAGGACAACTTCAGCTGTTTTCCTTAGATAATATCTACCTTCTTTTCTGGGACAGTCTCCCACTGATCTCTAAGCTTAGGCTAGGCTGGCTAGCCAGCTAGCCCCAGGGATCCACCTGCCCCTGCTTCTCCATGGCTGGATTACAAGTGTGCCCCACCATACCTGGATTTTACTTTTTAGATTTATTTATTTGCATGTGTGTTCGGCCTCCATGGGTATTTGTGTACCACCATATGCACGCAATGCTTGTGGAGGCCAGAAGAGGGCATCAAATCCCCTGGAACTGGAGGCCCAGGCTGTTGTTAGCCTCCATATGGGTGCTGGGAACTGAACCCATGTCCTCCGGAAGAGCAGCCAGGGTTTTTAACCAATGAGCCCCTCTCTAGATGACACATGGATTTTATTAAAGTAGGTTTTGAGGATCAAACTCATGTCCTCATGCTTGAGCAGCAAGCATTGTACCATCTGAGCCACCTCCCCATCAGGCTACCTTCTTGTCACCATCTGTTACATAAACACCCCATCCCCAGCCTACAGCAGGCAAGCCTGGTTTGTAGCCCAGCTAGCTGGAGGGGACCTGTGACCTGCCCCAGGGCTGGGAGGCCCCAGCCAGGACCTGACCCTGCTGAGTTCAACACAGTGCTACAACATGGATGGAAAAATCCCCGCGTCTGAGCTGGGATTGAGCAGAGCCTCTGGCATGTGTTGGCTTGCTGGCTTCTCCAGTACTTTACATTCTGGAGCCAGAAATAAACCCTCCCAGATTCCCTACCCAGCTCATTGCCAGTTGGGCCTGCTGGGACCCATCCCTACTCCAAAGCCTGCCCTGGGGAAGGTGGGTCACAGTTCCGTTTCTCCACGTAATGTTGGGTCTCGAAGTATTCTAAACCCTATGCGTGAATGGGCCAGGCTGTTAGTAGGGGCTCAACCAGTTTTCAAGATTGCTACTAATGGGAGTTTGTTCCTACTGAGGTACCAGCTGCCCATCTGCAAGGATCCACTCTTGATGGCCCACCCCTGCAGGGACCTTCAGAACCAAGATGATATAAAAATAGCCTGGTCTTCATGTGGCATGTCACAGGCCAAGGGAGGGGGCAGTAATAGGTGGCATCTTTGATATCTTTTCTGAACAGGGGTGAGGCAGGAGGAGAGGGTTAGAACAATAACTTCCAACTTTGCCTCCAGAAAATTAGATTTTGGCACAGTTTAGTGAACAAATTGCAAACCTTTAAAACAACAACAACAAAAGGCCCTTTCCTTTCCTTGGGTGTCGTTTCTGTGAAGGATCAAAGTGCAGGAAGTGCTTCACGCAGGGACATGCTCACTCTCATTTAAGAGGGCCTTAGGGGACAGCTTAACCCTGGCTATTCTACACCCGGGCAATGGCTGCCAAAGGGTGCTTCTCAGGACTTGCCAAAGTGAGATGCCGCTTCTGAGATCTTGTCGACATTGTAAAGCTCTGGGCACTAAATTGTATCCACAGCACAGATGATATGTTCTGGAGGGTGTGCTGCCGAGGACCGCACGGACGTTGTTAGCCACAGGATCACCGTTTGCTTTGGGGCTTTCTTTATTCTTTGTAGAGGTTTCTAAGTTTGTTTTTAAAATGAAGAGCATCTGTGAGGCTGGGGAGAGGCCTCAGATCCTCAGCAGCCACAATAAAGCTGCACACAGCACTGTATGCCTGTAACCTCAATGCTGGGGAAGGGCAAAGAAAGGCAGCGGCTGCCGGGAGCCTGCTGGCCGCCCAGTCTAGCTGGAAGTTGGGTTACAGATTCAGTAAGGGAGTCTGTCTTGAAAACAAAGTGGGGAGCAATAAAGGAAGACACTGACATTGACGACTGACTTCCACATAGGCATGCACAGGCCAGTGCACCCCGGCTGCCCCCGCTCCCACCACCACCACCACCACCACACACACACACACACACCTAGCACTCTTGTAATAATAACAAGACACACATTAAAAAACAAAATAGAGAGTGAATTATGGTTAGCTTGTATAAGAAAGACAACCTGCCAGGCCTTGCTTATGTAGGAGCTGGCAAATTAATACACAGTCGTGTTTTTGTTTAACGTGAAATGTAAACTGTTTCCTCCCATGAGTCTCTGGTCGCCTAACTACCATTCTGCACGGATGAATCAGTGGGCTTCTGGTAACCTGGGACTGGCCATGTTAGGGACCTCAGACGTGACCCTGGGACCATCAAGCTCCCTACCATTCGAACAAAGCCCTCCCGTGATCACATAATCCAGCCCTACTTCCCTGATTCTGCCATGACAGCCCAACGAAACCCCAGGAGATGGGCGGAGACGGGTCCTTCCACAGTGTTCTCAGGGACCCGGTCATGTTGAGTGGCATTTTCACAACAGGGAGCCCTTTGAGCACATCCCACGTGAGTGTGCCTCCCTGTTAGCTTCCTTCATGGAGGACTGTTCCTCATCTGCTGTGCACGGATGTGGTTGGAGTCTGTCCCCCAAGGTTCCTGTGTTGGAGACTTGGTCCCCAAGATGGCAGTGTTGGGAGGCAGGTGAGGAACCTTTAAGAGATAGGGATTAGCAGGGAGGCTTTTAAATCACTAGAGGCGTGCCCTCCAAAGGGATATACTTCTGCCCCTATCATTCACCATAATGTGACAGACAGGGGGAGGGGCTTCAAGGGCCAACTTTTAGCAACACAGACTACGAGTTAAAGAAAATTCTTCTTTTTCTCTCCTGTCCTTGCCTGTCACCATCTCTTTCTCTTTCCTGCCTCAGCCTCTCTGGTGCTGGGATTCCAGATGTGTCCCGCCACACCTGGCAGTATACTCCTTTTATTTACACAGTTACCTGCCTCAGGTACTTTGTAATAGTCATGGAAACTGGATGCGTCCAGAACCACATCCCCTTTCTCTCCTGTATATTGACTCTCCTCTGTTGGAGCCTGATGTATTCACTCCTGCCAGTCCTGTTCTTCTTGCAGCTTAGGAACCTCTACAAAGGATAAAGAAAGCAACCAGTGAGCCCCTACTCCTAGCCTCCAATCCCATGTTTACCTATCCTCTTTCTCTTTGCAATGCAAAAAATGCATTCAAGAGTGTGTGGTAGGGATGCTATCTTTTCAGCTAGTCTCCTAGCCTATGGGGTGGGGTGGGGTGTGTGTCAGGCTCCATTTTTTTTTTTTTTTTTTTTTTTTAAGCTGCTGGGGAATTGGGAGATCTGGAACTCACCATACTCCAGGTTTGAGGGGACTTCTCCTCACCATCTCCCTAAACCACCCAAACTCTGGTACACCAGGGGCATGGACTGAGTACAGACTGGCATGATGGAGTCATGCTAATTGACATGCAAATCCCAGCCCTGCCACTTGCCTATGCTGTGATCAGCTTTCTGAGCCTGAATCTCCACCTGCAGAGTCCGGGGGCTTTACTGTCGGCGTGAGGGGTGAGTGGGGACCTGGCATGTTCACCTGTCACTCATCAGTGCTAGCTTCCTTACTTGACTGGGCTTTATAGTTGCTGGCACTTATCCCCCGATCCAAGGGTAGTTCTGGGCAGCCAGAGACCCAAAGGTCTTCCCTTCCATTCTCTTAGTCACAGGCCCCAAAGGGACCCTGGAAGAGAATGGCCACTTGAGAGGAAAGCCTCTTGACTGGTGCTTATCTTTGTACTGAACCCTTGTCCAGTGCTGGAAAGTTCTAGGGCCCAGAGGGAGAGAACAGGCAAGGTGCTCCAGGTCTAGGTGGCTCTGGGATCTCTCCTACTGTGGAGAAGTGCCTAGCTTGGGACTCAGGGTTCTGCCACCCTCACCAGGCTGCACTCCTCCCCTGCCAAGACCCCAGTAGCCTTTCCAGCTCCTCCATCTGTCCCTTTGCCTGTCTGGGGAGGCCGGCGACACAACCAGGTTCCAATGCTGCTTTAGCTACTGTGTTACCTTTACAGACTCTTCTGTCAGCTCTCGTGTGGGGACACATCACCCATAGAGCAGCTTTACCAGAAGGAGGAGCAGTGACAGGTTTGGGTGGCAATGGTCTTCTGGGGCCAGGAGAGGGCTTACACACACTTCCATTAGCACCGAGCGATCTACATGGCCGTTTCCAGCCCACACCACACCCTTTCCTCTATTTAGGCAGACGCTCTGCTTCACAAGGTATGGGCCTTGAACTTGAAGTCTACACAAAATCTCCCATGAGGGCCAGGCTTCTGCAGGCAGAGGCCTCTGATCTGGAGGAATCCAGAACAGGCTTAACAAGAGGTTTAAAAATAAGGAATAAGGGGTTGGGGATTTAACTCAGTGGTAGAGCGCTTGCCTAGCAAGCGCAAGGCCCTGGGTTCGGTCCTCAGCTCTAGGAAAAAAAAAAAAAAAAGGAATAAACCAACTTCTCAAATCCTGGGCACAGGGCAGGTAAGCCCACACAGAGCCTTGTTCTATCTATGGTCCTCATCCTGAACCATACAGATGAGAGAGAGTCAATGTCCATAAGGCATTGGAAGAGCTTAACCCCAGACTGTCGGGCAAGACCAATTGGTCCTAATTCCTAAACATTAGTCTATTATTTGTAACACCAGTGTCTAAATAATTGGCACAGCTGTGAGCCTCGGTTGTGGGCAGAGGAAGTCAGTAGAGAACTGAAGTACAAACAGGTGAAAAGTGGGCAGGAGCTCTGGAGCAAGGGAGGCGTCTTCTCCTGGTTAGCTCACCTTTCTGGAATTAAGGAGCCGGCTGTCTAAGGCACAAGACAGTGACCTCCTGGGGGCCAGATGGGTGGGATCTTTCTGGGGAGCCGGTGGTGCCCTAGCTGGGCAACTCTTACCTCCCCAGTGTAGTCTCAGTAAAGGCGGGGGCACCGCAGGCCCCAATTTTGCCTACATGCTACTTCTCACCACCCAACGGAGCAGCCACCCAGCAACTGTCCTGTTTCCTACAGAGTCAATCACACTCACGTTTCCCTTCTCCAGCCCTCTCTTCAAAGGGGATAAGAGAAGGAGCGGAAGTATGTGAGTGAGCCCGTGACCTATGTGTATGTATAAGGATGCTGTAGCAAAACCCCTACATGTACTTACTATACAGCAACCAGGAAAGAGCCAGCTCTCAGGCTCTCCTTGAATAGCTTTTGTTATCAGTCAGCATTTTCCTTCTTTGCAGTTAGTCCTTCTTGATTTTTGTGCTGTTTTTTCCTCTATGTTTCTGATTATTATTCTTTCGCCTTTTTTTTTTTTTTTTTTTTTTTTTGAGACAGGGTTTCCCTGTGTAGCTTTGCGTCTTTTCTGGATCTCATTCTGTAGACCAGGCTGGCCTCGAATTCACAGAGATCCACCTGCCTCTGCCTCCCAAGTGCTGGGACTACAGGCATGCGCCACCACCACCTGGCTTTGCCTTTTTTTTTTTTTAAGATTTTTAATTTATTATATATAGTGTTCTGTCTGCATGTATGTCTGCAGGCCAGAAGAGGGCACCAGATCTCTTTAAGGATGGTTGTGAGCCACCATGGGGTTGCTGGGAATTGAACTCAGGACCTCTGAAAGAGCAGTCAGTCAGTGCTCTTAACCTCTGAGCCATCTCTCTAGCCCCCCTGGTTATTATTCTCTATCTACTTTTGTTTTTTGCTGCTGGGGACTAAACTCATGGCTTTGCGTGTGTGAGGCAAGCACTCGCCTACAAAGCGACAGTCCCCATCAATTTTATTTTTATTGTGAGGTAGCAGTGTCTTACTACGTTGCTCAGACTGGTTGATCTTGAGCTTGTAATTCTGCTTCAGCCACCTGAAGACTGGGACTACCACCTAGCTGCAGATACGTTAAAAGTGAATTGGAATGAATTCATTTGTTCGCAACCCGTGTGGTTTAGTGACTAACGTTTCTGAAGGTATGAATTCTCCTCCGATGTGGCCCTGGCTGTGCTCCCTAAGTTTGATAAGTCGATCTTAGAGTTGATCATTTCTCAAATATGTGCAATTTCACTGCAACCCTTTGAATGAGTTTTAGGAGCAGTTTCTAGAATTTTCAAGTGGTCTGTGGCGTTTAGATTTTATATCAAATGTTCATTTCCATAGTTCAGGCAGGCGATACGGCCTGTCAGAGCTTTATACACGGGACGTCTATCAGTATTAATCTCTGCCTGCTGAGGTTTTGCGGCAGGTCTGGAACACAGTTGATTTCTGCAAACGTAAGGGCTGTGCCACGGGCACCATCTCTCCTACTCTTCTAGAGGTTGTCTTTAAACTACTGACAAATGAGAGAACCCCTATCTGTTGATCAACACCAAAAGCAGAGAAACAATGGGCCGTTCCCAGATACAACGGACATCTAGGCTGCAGAGATGCCTTAGTGGGTAAAGTGCCCGTCACACAACCCTGAAGACCTGAGTTCTGATCCTCATCACCCATGAGAGTCAGGCACAAAGGCACACATCTATAATCTCAGAGGGGATAGGCCAGCTGGTCCGGTTGAAACCGGGCTAGTCCAGATTCGGCGAGAGACCCTGTCACAAAAGCTACTGTGACCAGCAACAGAGGAAGCACTGACCTTTAGTCTTCACATGCTCACACAGGTGCACACACACACACACACACACACACACACACACACACACACACACACGGTATGTCCTTGTAATCCATGTGCTGTGGAGGTGGAGACAGGAGGATCCCTGGGGCTCGATGGCCAGCCAGTCTACCAATTGGAAGCTCCAGGTTCAGGGAGAGACTCAAAACATACAGAGTAATGGAGGAGGACACCCAAGGTTTGACTTCTGGTCTTCACAAGTGCTCGCTTGGTGAGGGGTCTGAACACACTCATGCATATCACACAAGTGTGCACATGTGGGTGCACACACAACCTATACACGAAAAGAAAGAAGTGAAGACCTCTGGCACCCTTCTCACCCGTGCCCGCCCGCTCCTCCACTTCCAATGTTAGCTTTGGTTGAAATAACGTGAGATTTAGTCCCCAGCAGTTACAAACTGTTTATTTTCTAAGCATCCTAGTCAAGTTCCAACCAACTTGAGAGCCATAGCTTGGGCTTTAATTGGGAGGCTCCATTGATTGTAATCAACTTTTCCACAATGTTGTCCCCTTTCTTAAATCATTTAATGTGATGAATTTCCTATTTGGCTGGAATACTTAATCAAGAAGTTTCTTTTTTCTCCCCCCACCCCCGGGCAAACAAATCCCTCCCTGGGATCTGAGTCTGTGTGAGCAGTGGCTGTTTCAAGGATCCCCATGTATCTGAGTCTACTTTTAGTAGAAGTGGTTTCAAAACCCCCCTTCCCAGTCCCAGGGCTCAACACAGAGCCAAGCACCACATAGTAGGTGCTCAGTGAGTACATTTTCCTACGCAGTCCAGCAGGACTCTGAAGATGCAAGGCTGGTTGTTTTACCACCTTCAAGCCCCACCCCCTGACCCCATTGTCCTTCTGCGGTGTTGGCTCCCGGGTACAGGCAAAGGTGTGTGAGTCTCCCACCCCACCCTTTTAGACCTTGTTATACCTGGAGAGATATAAGTAAGCCTAGGTTTCTGGTATAGAACTCACAAGGTCGCACAGGATGGCCCCCTACTTGGGGCAATCCTCCTGTCTCAGCTTTCTGAGGGCTGGGACTCCAGGTGTCAGCCACCATGAAGCTTATCTTCTTCTATCTATTCCTGTTTGCTTTGCTTCTAAGATTTAAGTTTCTGCCAAGGGACCCGCATGTCCGTATGAGCTTCAAGGAGCGCAGAAGAAAGCATGGTGACCCTCAGGCTCCCTCCTGGCCTGATCCAGCCCTGTTATCCCCTCCCTGAAGGCCAGCATCCTGTCTCTTGGCATCTCATCCCTTCTCTTTTCAGATGCCTCCTGACTTTCATGGGAGATGCCCCTGTCCGTGTGTAAGGACACACACGGAGACTCCCAGTTACACTGTCCTCACCTCTGCATGCACCAATTGAGCAACCCATCCCTCTCACTTTGCTTTCTATTGCTATGAGAAAGGTCATGACCAAAAGCGGCCTGGGGAGGGAAGGGTTTGTTTGGCTTACATATCCTGGCTTACACACAGTCCATGGAGGAACACAGTTCCAAGGCAGGAACTCAAGGCAGGAACCTGGAGGCAGGAACTGGAGCAGAGACCATGGAGGGGTGCTGCTCACTGGCTTGCTCCTTCTGGCTTGCTCAGTTTGCTTTTTTTATACAACCCAGGACCACTTGCCCAGGGAGGATACTGACCACAGTGGCCTAGCCCTTCCCTATCATTTATTAATTAAATTAACAAAATGTACCGCAGGCTTGCCTAGAGGCCAATCTTTGGGAGGCATTTCATAATTGAGGTTCCCTCTTTTCTGATAACTCCAGCTTGTATGAAGTTGTCAAAACAAACAAACAAACAAAAACTAACCGCTGCACCACCTCATTTTTTGAGGTGCCAGAAAAGGAATCCAGGATCTCACCCCTACCAGGCAGGTGCTCTGTGGTACAAACAGCCCTGACCCTCATTTTTTTTTTTTTAATTGAGATATGAGTGCTTCTTTATGGGATACATTGTAGTGACTGATGGTATGCAGCCTATGCATAACAATCAAACCAGAGCAATGGACATGCATCTCTCAAGCTAACTTTTCGGGGGAGGGGGAGGCTCATGCTCCAATAGCACTTTACAATTCACGGTGTGTCGCTTCAGAAGCCACTGTCCACTGGCTGCGCTCTGGCTGTGCTCCTGCCAGTGTCTTCCCTCACCTTCTTGTGACTCCTCCCAGTGGCCCTGCTGGGGGGGAGCAGGGCTGTCCCTTCACACGCAGGACTCTCGGGGAGGTTTCCAATTTGAGTTTTTAGGTAGTTTCTGATACTATTTATAGCTGAAGGCGCCAAGGCTCAGAGAGCTAAATTGCTTGCCCTAGGCCACGTGGTGGGGGAAGAGGGATTCAATTCTACTTCAGCTTCAGAAGAAGGGAGGAGAGGGGAGGGAAGGAGAGGGGAGGGGAGGGGAGGGAGAGGAGGGGGGTCTCATACTCAGGGCATCCATCTAGTCTGTACTCTAAGGGGCTTTGCAGGGCTCCTCTGAAATGGACAACTGTCCCCATCACAGGCAAGCATGCAGAGACCGAGAACTTCTCCCTCAGTAAGCGACACCGTTGAGAAATGGACCCCAGGTCTTCTTTGTTTTGCCTCACTCTGGCCTGGGACAATGTGAGGGGGCTATGGGATCCCAGTTTGCTGGCCTCCAGAGTCTCAGAAACCTCCCCATGGTGACAGAATCAGAGACAGATAGATTTTTCAGTTTGCCCTGGAATGCAGCCCTGGGTGTGTGTTTTGGGTGTAGGCTCCTCAGAAAACCAGGAAAGCCCGCCATTCAACCCCTTTCATAGAGGGCAGATGAAGGGCTGTGGACATTCCTCCTACAGAGGACAAGCAGAGCTGCCCACTGTAGACCCTCACAATAGTAAATGGAGCCGTGCTCTGGGGACACTGGTTACCTCCACCCGAGGAGGGGATTGCTAGCCTTACAGCCCTCCTGAGACGGACCAGGTCATGGGCAACGGCCAGCTCTCTGGACCAGGCAACATGCACACTAAGACCATTGCTTACAGGTTGGGGGGGCACGAATCAAAGAGCACATGTTAGAAGTGGTCACTTGGGAACTCAGGTGTCAGTGGTTTCTGATCCTTTAACTCGTGACCTTTGGCTTTTTTTTTTTTTTTGAGCTGAGGATCGAACCCTGGGCCTTGGGCTTGCTAGGCAAGTGCTCTACCACTGAGCTAAATCCCCAACCACGGAGTAAAGTCTTTTTTTTTTTTTTTTCGTTTTTTTGAGACAGGGTTTCTTTGTGTAGCTTTGTGCCTTTCCTGGAACTCACGTGGTAGCCCAGACTGACCTCGAACTCACAGAGATCCACCTGCCTCTTGTCTCCCCAGTGTTGGGATTAAAAGCCTGCATCACCACCGCCTACCCGGCCTTTGACTTCTTAAAGGAACACACAAACTCACCTGACCTGTGAGCTTTCCCTAAGAACAGACGTAGGTTCACAGAAGCCTTAAGGGGAAAATACAGAGTTCCCATCTAGCCCCGGCCTGTCCCTCCTATATTTTATCTTTCTCCAGAATGTCACAGGGAGATGCTCGTAATGTTACCTTCCCAAACCAGCTTGTTGACTTAGTAACAAGCTGTGTGCTCTTGGGGCCTTCTCTGTGACCACTGTACACCCACTGTATAACCATCCATCCAATGGTTCTCAAGCGAACTATACAGCCCATGAGCAGATAGATATAGATGTGCAGTTCCCACCTTCTTTCTGGAAGCCCAGGCTCCCTGGCAATCTGCAGGACTCTCCCTTGCCCCATGTGGTTCCTTCTGACCACAGCCGCACAGCGGAGAGGGTAACCCTGTTACTCTCAGACACCCTGAAATTTTTGTCCATCCAGTCACATGGTAACAGAGGTCACGTGGTCCAGTTATTCTGGGCTTGATCCCCTTTGCTTATCATCTGATGAATTCCCTGTAGCGCAGCGTCCTCACATTGGCTCAATCATTCCATCTTTCCCTTATTTAAAGCTGACAGAGTTATGGGATTCCCTGGGCAATGCGCAAAGGACGTGGGTGAGGTTGTTGCCTCCTCCAGACTCAGTATCCCCATCGGTGCTGGGCTCCTCGTAGTGCCCGATGACAGGGGCCTTTTTAATACACCAAGCTGCAGTGCAGAAGTTCAGGGTAGAGCTGGCATAAGCTCCTAGGGTACCCTGCCAGGCAAGCGCACATGCTTTTCCATTTTTAATATTTTCTCCAGCCCTCCTTCCCTGCTTGTCCCTACCCCCATCCAAGTGGAGGAAAACAGCAAACTCTGTGATCCTGAGTCTCAGAACTGTGGGGTGTTCCCATCACCCTCACTGTTGCTGGGGGCACAGAGCAGGGGCATCAGATCCCCTACAAGCCCTTCTCTGACACAGAAGGGCCAGGAATTGTGGCGGGCAAGGCACCACACCCACACCCAGCCAGAGCTCCTGCTTCCTGTGGACTGATTGAGAGAGCCACAGGCAGCTTGTGACTCAGGAAGGCACATTCTAACCTGCCTAACCCGAGAGCATCACCGCTGCCACCCCACACAGGCCACAGAGCTACCAACCCAGCAATCTGAGTTGCAGACTGCACATGGGGGTATGTCCCAGAAGGACCACATTTCTGTCTCTGCATTAAAAAGGGGCGACTGAGTCTTCTTTAGGACCCTGGCCCTGCGACACAGAACTTTGACCAACAATGTCACCCATGGAATGAAAGAGGAGCTGAGACTCAAACCCAAGACAGCACACCAAGCTCACTCACTCATAGCCACCACCTTGAAGAAGGACCAGGACCCAGGATGGGAGTGGATTAAAGCTGACACAGACGGGGCACACCAGCCACTGGAGACAAAGTCTCTTTGCTGTCTTAACCTCTGCTCCAAGAAGCCGCCGAGCACGCCTTACAGACAGAGAAAGCAGGACTCAGACACTGCAGAGTCTCTCCGAGCTCATCAGTGGCTCAGTGAGTAAAAAATCAGACTCTCACGACACCTGTCCCGCCATTGCCTGGCACTCACTGCTTCCTGCTTTA
Source organism: Onychomys torridus (assembly GCF_903995425.1). NCBI lineage: Eukaryota > Metazoa > Chordata > Mammalia > Rodentia > Cricetidae > Onychomys > Onychomys torridus. The sequence continues at coordinate 72,716,027 of NC_050456.1, read as the reverse complement.
GCCCACTGTGTCCACGTGGAGCCTATAAAACTCAAATCACCAGTCACTCGGTGGCAGCGGTGGGGGAGAGGGGTGATGCGCTGGAACCAACAGGGCAAATCCTCCTCTAACTACAACCCTTCTTCCAGCCATTTGTCAGACCCAGGGGAGGAAGGGAGCCTTGCTCCAACTCCTCAGGACCACAGAACCCCTGGGAGCCTGGCCCCAGCTTCTGGCCAGGACCTCTCTGTGCGGAGACGTGTGTGCTCTCCGTGGACTAGCTCTTGCCGGACACTCACCTTTTCTGGAGCAAGATGTGTCTGCGTTCGAGTGAGTCCCTCGGTCCAGGTCCAGCGACTGCCCGTCGAGCCGTCCCCAAAAGTCCTCCCCAGTCTTCTGAGGAGCCGAGCTGGAGTGGCACGGGGAACAGCTCATCTTTCAAGGGCTGGCCGGTGATGTCATCACTCTCCTGGGTACTCCTCCCTCCACCTCTGGCCCAGCGCAAGCTCGAAGCTCCCGGGGATCAGCAGCAGCTCTCCGCTGCGAGGCTTTTGGACTCCTAGCTGCCAGAGGCCAAATTGGGATGGCCACAGGTAGTAGCCTTCCGTTTGTGCAGACTGCTGCCAGGGAGCCTGGAGTGGCATATGTTTTCCCTGCTGCTAGAATGGCTCCCGGAGGACCACGTGAATGCCCGTGTTTAACATAACACTGCTTGCCATGACTGGGGCTACTGAGGTGGTTGTTTTGCTCCTGAGTTTTAGGTGCAAACACTGGGCATTTACCTAGAGGGTGTAAGCAAAAGGCAGCCAGTTGGCCGGGGGAGTTCTGAAAGTGTTTTGGTTTTTCTATGCACACCTCCCAAGGGTGCTGTGGCAGAAACTACCGTACATCTCAGAGAAGGGACACACTGTTGGCCAAGTCCTTGGGTGAGCTGTATGGGCCCCTGCCAGATGCTGAATTCCTTTGGGGAATTTAGAAGCTGTTTCTTCCTCCACTTCCAAGCTCTCTGGTCACATTCATTTCCTTTGAAAATCTGCTTTACTCTCCAGATCAGAGGAGCGGAGGGTGCAGGGGAGGTCAGAGACTAGTTCAAGAGTGAGCCCAAGGCTCCAGGAATCCACACAGAGCCCCAGCTGCTGTCTCCCTGACTCTGAATATCTCTCAATCAAGCTCACATATTGAGGGTGTCAAATGTCACCATAGGGATGGGAGGTGGGGCTGAAACCAAGAACAGCTATGGATCAGCCAGGGATCTAGCCCTGGCTTGGCTTCGGACTGACTCCACGTCAGGGCTCTTCTGACCTGGGTGTCCCATTACCTCATCTGCACCTCTGGCCTGTCTGACCACAGGGAGCTCCCGTGACCCAGGGCCTCTGGTCCACCTAGGTGGGCGTGTGCCGCCGCCGCCGCCGCCGCCGCCGCTACCACCACCACCACCACCACCACCACCACCACCACCACCACCACTTGGCCTTCTCCACAAGCTTCGTAGAACAGGCAGAGAGGCTGAGCTGGTGACCCACAGGGCTGAAGCTGTAGGGTTTGGAGTTAGAGGTCTGGCTGGCTGTACATAGTGAGACCCAGACTCAAATCCAAGAACAAAACCCCCCAAAGCCTCACTATCTTGTCCTCATTCTCTAGTCCTGGCTGGATGCTGGAGACTCTGGAGTGGCTGGCTCCGTTTACATTCCAGCAGCTCCTCTTCCCAGGTTCTCGCTCTGCTGGGCAGCACCCCTGGGGCCAGATACTCAACAGCTGTGCAGAGTCCTGTATCATGAGAGCACTCAGATAATTCCCCAGGGAGTGTGAGACTCAGCTAGCCCCAGCTGCCTGCCACCCAGAAGGTGCCCCTGCAGGTCTGGCTTGTGGTCACCCTGTCTCCAGGCAAAGCCTAGCGTGGCACTGGGAGCAGCCTTCTCTTGTTGGATGCGTGTGCCCATTGAGTGGGCTGTGCTGTGTCCAGCTTTCAAATGGGTCTAGAAATCGTATACAGTACCCACACCTCTGTTTATCGACACTGCCAAGGGCCTCTTCATCTAGATACCCGTGTCCCTTTCCTCTCTCTTTCTTCTCTTCCCCCTTCCTCACCATCTTTCTCTCCTACTGGTCCATCTACCCACCCTTTCATCTTACACATATACAGGCATGCAGAAGTGAGGAGCCAGGTACACACCAGGTCAGTCCAGGTAGGTCCTACAGCCATTTCAAAGCAGAAGCCACTCTTCTCTGGCTTAATCTACTTTTCTTTCTTCTTTTATGTCTTTTTTTCTTTCCAGAGCTGAGGACCAAACCCAGGGCCTTGCGCTTGCTAGGCAAGCGCTCTACCATTGAGCTAAATCCCCAACCCCTTGGTCTACTTTTTACACTTTGCTTTTGCTATGAGCAAATCTGGCTCAACTCTTGTGAACACTCCCTGGGGTGGCTGCCTGGGCCATCCTCAACACTCTGTGTGTTTGTGTGGGGGCTGCAGAGAGAGGCTCAGCCTGGCAGGACTCCAGCCTTCAGGCCCTGCGCTGTATTCAGGGAGGGCAATGGAGGAGGCCAGATGTTCCGGTGAAGCCCTGACAGCCACCCCACCCAGTCAGGGCCCTGCACACAACCTGCAAAAGTTCCCTTATGCCCCTCCTCTTCTCGCTGGTCGTTTGTCCAGTCACCTTCAGCCTTCTGTGAAGTCCCCTCAGCTTCCCGAGGGGGGCAGGATCACGTTGAACTTTGGGCCTTTGCACTGGATATGGTCTCTGTCTCCCAGGCCCTGGATGGCAGCTCCTGTTTTCTGGGAGGCTATTTAGGAACGCCTTCTGGTGTGCTTGTCTAGGTACCATGATGTCTCATCTGTGTTCCCCAGTGCCTGTGTGTCCTGCTCCAGCTCTGGATTTTTTCTTGGCAGGGAGCCCCATGTTTTACTGCTGCTTATCATCCCACAGAGGGGACACCCCATACCTGGATTGGAGAAGGGAAGAGTCCTCCCACCCAATCTAATTGGGGTGAAGGGAAGATCAAGTAAAGCAGAAGAACACAAAGCAGGATGGCAACACATTTGTGGATGTCCACCTTTCTGCCACAGTGTTCCAGAACATTCTCTGCATGTCAGTGGGTGAGGAGGAAGTCCTCAAAGCTTCCAGAACTAGCCTGTGTTTTTGTCCAAAACTCCGTATCTTGACCAGAAAGCTGCCTACCACTGGCCTATCTGTCATCTATCTACCTACTATCTATCTATCTATCTATCTATCTATCTATCTATCTATCTATCTATCTATCTTTCTATCTAATTATCTATAATCTATTTATTCATCTATTGTCTACCTACTTATCTATTATCTTCTATCTACTTATCTAGCTACCTACCTACCAACTATCATCTATTTATCTACTTATCTATTATCTAGCAATCATCTATCTCCTATCTATCTACGTATCTATCTATCATCTATTTATGTATCTATCTACATATGTATGTGTGTTGAAAGAATTTATTAAACAGCTTATGTTGAAACAGTAAGAACAGCTCTCTCACACCTGAGAGGCTGAGAACCAGTAGTTGCTTGGTACCTGAGCAGTCCCAATCTGGCACTTGAAAACCCAGACAGCACCCAGGAGCTACAGGACTCAGTGTACTATGGAAGCCTGGAAACTCTGGTTCTGAAATCAGCAGCAACAGGTGAATCAGCCCAGAGGCAAGGAGGAAGCCAATTAAGCAAAGGATCGTCTTCCTTCAGCATGTCACCCCACCCCTTTAAACCTGGGCTGCCCAGTAGCTGATGTCATATTTGGGGTGGTTCTTCCCATGTCAAGTATGTCAACTGGGACCACTCCTCCACTGGGACTTCCTACTCAGCGATCCTAATTTGTGGCAAGTTGCATTAAAACCAAGCATCTTGGTGGTAGCATGCACAGGTTGGTCCTGACTTTGGTTCTTAGCTTTCAGAGACACAGGCTTGTCTGACTATCAACCTGCAGGGCACTCACCACTCCCACAGTTAACATGTGCCTCGCTGCCTGCTCTGTCTGGTTCTCTGGATCTGGGGTCCAGATACCCAAACAGGGATCTCTTACCTGGACAGGGACGTCATGGGATACAGATTTGGCCTTTATTCATGGCACTGTGCACTCCCTGGACCTGCTGTCTCTAAGCATGTGATCACATGATTCCACGGTCTTCTCACAACAGTGAATGAAGCCTGATGAGGAAGCAGAGGCCGAGAGAGGATCCTTAACCTGTTCAAATCTTGCACATGTGAACAGCCCAGCTGCAACTTGAGCCCCAGTTGACACCTCTGTCTGCAAGTCCAGGTGCAGCTGAGAAGAGCTGATAACAGCGGCTGGGAGACTGTTCAGTGGGGAGCATGCTTTATCTACAAGGGTAAGGACCAGAGTTTGATACCCAGAATGCGTGTGAGAAAGATGGGTGTTGTGTTGGCTTCTGTGTTTAATCCCTACCCTGGGGAGGAGAAGAAAGTCCGGTTCCTGGGGCTCCACACGATCAGCCAGCCTAACCTACTTGGCGAGTTCCAGGTCAATGAGAAAAACTTGTCTCAAAAAAAATAAATAAATAAAATAATAATAAAGTGCCTAGAAAATAACAGGTAAGGTTGGCCTCCAGCTTACATGTATGCACACATGCAAACCCTGAGAGTAGACTTAATGTGTTGTAGTTCTCTATTGTTTGAGGTCCATGCATAAAGATAAAAATCTAAACACCCTGGAAAGGGCACTGCTTGGAATAGTTAGGAATTTGATGTGTGTGTGTGTGTGTGTGTGTGTGTGTGTGTGTGTGTGTGTGAGAGTGAGAGAGAGAGAGAGAGAGAGAGAGAGAGAGAGAGAGAGTCTGTGTACATATATGTATATGTATGTTACATATAACTGGCTTCTTATGCAACATGTATGATACTATATGTTTATCCTGTTACACATGCTGTCACACACTGAATTTCTCCTGTTGCTGTCAGTCTTAGTGATGGGATGCTGTGATAAGACTCAAACTCCGGATCTTTTTTGGGGGGTGCTGTACCCCGAGCTACTGAGCTGTCCACACCGCTCTCCCTTTTCTGTTCTTCCTCCTCTTCCTTCCTTTCTTGGAGTTTGAACCTGAGACCTCATGCATGTTAGGCAAGTGTCCCGTTACTCCATCAAGCTCACCCCTCAACACTTTGCTGTGTTTTCCTTACTGAGCAGGGCACCCTGGGAGGTGACAGCAAGGCCAAGTTCACCTGCTTCCCCCTTCTTAGCCTGGAACATTCCACCAGCTCTGTACTGGCTGCCACCTTGGAAGGAGAGGCACTCAGGGCTGTGGCCTCCCCTTCTCTCCCCACCGCTGCGCTTGGTGTAGTCGGTAGCCAGTGTAGGGGAGGCATCTGAGTGGGAGACCTGTGATGGGGTCTTTGGCCATTGATGTTACAGGAGGAATGTTTTCTTCCAGAGTCTAAAAGCAGGTCCTGGTGCAGATGGGAAGAGTGGGCCGGGGCAGAGCACCCCAACCTCAGGCTCACTTTGAGCCCCCTGAGTCAGGCACCCCCACTTCTGGTTGAGACCTGGAAGGATCCTCCAGGAAGATAGGTTATACTCAAGCTGATGGGTGACACCAGGGGAAAGGGATGAAAATTAGTTTCCTCACCAGGGCTTGGAAGGCAGACCCCAGCTCTGACATCTAACCTTCTACATGTAAAGACTGAGATGTGTACACAGGTCTGTCTTGTCCCTGAAGCTGTTACACCTCATGGTCAGGGATGCCTCAGCACCAAGTAGATACGCTGGCCGCCTTGCCACGGTGGCGCTAAGAAGATAGGCTGGGCCCTTTGCCTAGGCCCCTTGCCTCAGCTCTGAGGAGATACTTTAGGGCTCTTTGCCATGGTGCTGAGGAGATATGCTGGACCCCTTGCCTGGGTCCCTTGCCACAGTGCTGAGAAGACACACTAGTTCCCTTGCCTAAGCTCATGGAATGGATTGGAAATGAATAAACTTAAAACAAGTGAGGTCCTAGCAACTCCCAGTGTAGGGGGGAAGCTGGGGGAGGGGCTACTGGAAGGCCTGTCTGCCCTCTGTCCGCCCTTTCTGCTTCTCTGGGAGGAGCCTGTCCCTCTGAGGTTGGTGCCACCATCAGTGGCTTGTAGGAAGGCTCCCTCAACATCAGTCAGTCCCTGCACTTCCTAACTCTGCCTGGCCTGCATGGTTGCCAGGAGGCAGGGAGAGGTAGTTACTCACTTCCTGAGGCCTGTGCACTGGCTGGGGCCTTTCCAAGCTGGGAAGTACTTCGAGGGGGTATACAGAACTGGTTCCCGGCATCCCTCCGACCCTCTCCTGACTCTGACACTGCTTGGGAATTTCAGGGAACTAATCTTCCTGGATCAGCTGCCTGATCCGCCTCCCTCCCCATCCTCTCTATCTGAGACCCAGGTGCCAGAAGAGGAGCCCCTGAGTTCGTGTTGGAGCACAGCTTAGATGAGATCTTCTGGGGGACTCCCTAAAGGACTCAGGGGCCTAGAACAGAGGAGGCCGGGGAAATCGGCTGGTGTGTTTGAGGATGCGAAGGAGTGGGTGTCCTACTTCCCCTCCCTGTCCCGATTCAGACTTTATCTTCTTGACCACCACTGGTGGCATGATGTTTGACGGCACAGCAGGCGGGGGTCCCTTATGATTATCCACATCCACTGTCCTGCCTGTGGGTTGGCCAGCTGGCTCCTTCACTGCGCAGACCTCCAGCCCGCTAACACCTAGTCCTCTAGCTCTCTACCTTAGCTGCCCCTTCCCCCCTGCACTCCTTCCGTATAGTCTCTGGCCCAACACAATGTCCCCACCATCTCTGGGCTGTGCCTCTGCCTGTCTCTGTCTCTGTCCTCTCGGGTACTAGGACTTGTCATGCACAGGTCAGGGTCCTCCTGTCCTCTGGTGCTTGCCATTGGTGATTTAGCACATGGAACTCTAGGACCCTGTCCTTTCAGAGTGTGATAGTCAGCTCTGCAGGTGGTGACATCAGATAAGGGAGCTGAGAGAAGGCCACCAACAGAGGGGCAGGCATGTGGCTGGGGCCAGACAGCACCAGCGCAGGCCTTGACCTCAGCCCAGGAGGGCCATTCATAACCTGCCGGGACTTGGAACCACAAGTCCCCGTGGGAGCAGTGAGAATAGGAACACATCCATCAGGGGCTGCTGGACAGCCAGAAGGCAGCCACCAGCCTCACTGCATCATGTCTCATTTTTGGCAGGACCTCAAAGCACCCTTCACTTCCTCCATTGAGAAAAAGAGAAACTCACAAGACACTAAATGGTCTTTCTGTTGAACTCAGGGCAATTGGCACATGCCTAGTTCCCAAACACTCCATCAGCCCTAAGGGGGACTGTGCTCACTAACCAGTCACCCCACTCTTCTGTCCCCACCAAGGCTCTGTCCACCAGCAAGCTCCTGTCTCTACAGAGTCACCTATTCTGCATATCCCATATGTCTGAAAACATCCAACATGGGGGGGATGTGGTGATATTGTGTTCCCCGAAATATTGTGCAGGATAATAAACTTATCTGGGGTCAGAGAACAGAAAAGCCACACTATTAAACATAGAGGTTAGGCAGAGGTAGCACACGCCTTTAATCCTATCATTCCAGAGGCAGAAATCCCTCTGGATCTCTGTGAGTTCAAGGCCACATTAGAAACAGCCAGGCATGGTGACACACACCTTTAATTCCAAGAAATAAGCCTTTAATCCCAGGGGGTGATGGCAAAAACAGAAAGATATATAAGGCGTGAAGACCAGAAACTAGAAGCTTTTGTCTGGTTAAGCATTCAGGCTTTGGAGCAGCACAGTTCAGCTGAGATTCATTTGGATGAGGACTCAGAGGTTTCCAGTCTGAGGAAACAGGATCAGCTGAGGAACTGTTGAGGTGAGGTAGCTGCGGCTTGTTCTGCTTCTCTGATCTTCCAGCATTCGCCCCAATAACTGGCCTCAGGTTTGATCTTATTAAGAAGACCGTTTAAGATTCCTGCTACAGACCTTCATGCCTAGCCTAAGCTACTTGACAAAATGGATATGAAGTCCATCCTCATTTTAGTGTTTATCGGGTTCCAACCCTTTCGTGACTAGTAACGTTCCAAGGTGTGGTTGCTCCACTCCAAAGCTGCTTGCTCTGACTGTAGTGAACCATGCACTGTGAGCATCCACCTGGGAGGCTCTGCTGGTCTCTCAGACCTCGGGCATCACGCTCAGGCAGGTCCTGGGTTATATGCCAGCCCTGTGCTTAACTTTGGGAGGGGCCGTCAGCCTGTTCTCCACAGGGCAGCACCATTTTGGTCCCACCAGCAACACACTTCTGTTATCTGGCATTCACAGGTAGGTCAACAGCCTGCTGATTCTGGAAGGATGCTTTAACCAAGGGGACGCTGCTGGGGTTTCACTCAGTCTCGGTCTTTCCTCTCCATCAATACTTTTATGTAAGAAGAACTTTGTGGCTGTCTGAAGTCTGCTTCCACAGTAGATGCAACGACCTTATTCCTGACCAGAGAGGGTGCCTAATCTGCCCAAGGCTGCTCAGCTCATTGGTGGTTGAGATGAAGGGGGACCTCAGCCCGGCTGATCTAGTGTCTGCCTGTCCCTGAGAGTGTTCCTCTGTCTCACTTGTACTATCCCAGGCATGCTGGGATTGATTTCCTGCAGCTGCCTGTCTTCCGCTCCTCTCACTTCAGGCAGATCCTGACTTAGCCCCTGCTCAAGGCCTGGGCCTCCCTGGGAGAGACATACTCTAAATACACAACATCCTGGCTGCATTCCTCTGTCAGGAAGGTGACGTCAGGGGACCCACGGGTTGGGGTTGGGGTTGGGGTGGGGGTGGGGACTGGGCCAGCCAGGTGCCCTTCATGGCTCAGCGATCCCCCCATTCACCTTCAGCTGCTTTCGCTGTGTGTCTGTAGCTGTTCCCTGGACAGGGAGCTCACGCACAGGCATCCTGAGGCAGCCACAGGACACCCCAACCCCCACCCCTGGACAATGCACCCTCATTGTCCAATTCTAAATGGGGAGCAATTCGGTCCAGCCTGGTCCTGCCAGGTTGCAGGTATTGCTGCCATGGGAATAGGTGGGAACTGTCACGCATGTCCCATTGAGGAAACTGAGGCTCCCATGGGCCACCAACCTGAACTCCAACTGCCAGGATGCAGCTGCTCTTGCCTGGGGCCTCCTAGAGAACCTAGCTTGTTTCCCATGGCCCTCTTGCCTTCCATTCCTTCCACATAGCTGCTAAAGTGATCCCCCCCCCACCCCGAGACAGGGTCTCACGTAGCCCAGGCTGGTCTTGGAATCAATGTGTAGCCTAGGAAAACCTTGAACTTCTAATCCTCCTGCCTCCCCGTCCTGAGTCCTGGGCTAATAGGTGTGCACCACCACAGACAGTTTATGCAGTGTTGGGAATCCAACCCAGGGCCCCATGCATACTAGGTGAGCATTTTACCAACTGAGCAATAGTCTCAGCCCCCCAAAGGGATGGTTTTAATTTCTTCCTTCCTTCCTTCCTTCCTTCCTTCCTTCCTTCCTTCCTTCCTTCCTTCCTTTCTTTTCTTAAACAAACACATAGGGCAATTAGGATTTGTGGTGTCCAGTCCTTTGGATTTTGACAGATACAGAGTCCTAGATCTGCATCACACAATAATCACACCTCTGTGGGGGTGAGGACAGGGTGCACTTGTGACCTGCCCATCCGTAGGCACTCAGCTGTTGACACAGGTTGGCTGCAGACAGCTGGGAACCCAGTTCTGTCTGACCCCCTTTCAGCCTTCCCCAAACTCCTACCCACCTACTCCTCAGTCCATGCATCCATCAGACACACGCTTGGCTCCCGCTGTCATATGCTCTCACAGAGTGGCCTGGGCGGGGCCACCCGTCTCTGCTTTTTCACTGTGCAGGTGAGCCCCACTCCCCCTCCAGACTTTAAAAGGAGGAGAGGCTTCCCCATTCCTGTGTGTCTTCCTTCTGACAGCCCCAAGAGGTGGGCAGTACTAGGGTAGCTGATTCCAGTGTAAGGAAGGGGCGGGACCACCCAGGGTGAAGTGGGGGTTAAGACAACCAAGGAGCCCGAACCTCCAGAGCCAGAGCCTCTAGGGAAAGGTAATAGATAAAGCTGGGGTGGGGGGCATGGAGCCTCCCACTGGGCCCGTGGGGTGTGTGTGTGTAGGCATAGCAGGGGGTCTGGGAGAGCCCCTGAAAGAGGATGGGGTGCAGGAGGACACCTCAGAGATGGAAGCCCTGGTTGACAAGAGGAGAACCTGGCACTCAGGGAGGCCACCCACCTTGTCCTGCTGGCTGGGTCAGTTCTAGTGTTTATTGGTAGGTCATGAACGTGGTAGTGCTGGGAGGGTGGGGGAGGGGCCCCACATTAGGGTAACACTGAGCAAGCACATCCTGTTTGGTCCTGCCTCATAAATAGGCACTACCTTCCTAAAGGTCCGGTCAAAAGCCGAGAGAGGGCTGAGGTGGGCTCTCAGATGCCAGAAATAGCCAGGCCCCCTCCAAGCAGCCCAGACGGGTGGGTGGTAACAGCCACTTCCGGGCTCCAGGCTAGGCACTCTTCCCAGACCCGGAATGACTCAGAAAAAGAGAAGGTGACCTCCTCCTTCCCCTGGGGGTCACTTTTTCATTATGGGGTTTATTAAGGGACATTCTGAGCAATAGAATGGAAAAGTGATGACGTCATGCTGTGGAGCCTGGCGGAGGGGAAGTGTTCCGACTGAATCATCACCAGTGGGCCCCTTCCATTCGGTGCTTGCAGAATGCTGGGAGGCACCACGGTGTCTCCGGAGTTTCCACAGTGGTCCAGCACTCAGTTGGTGAAGTTGGGTGACCCAGAGGGGCTTCCTAGAAGCTCGGCTCAGAGCCTGTGCTGCTGGGAATATTACTCTAAAGGCACCTTAGATCTGCTCCGATGTAGTCACGCCTGTTTCCTCTGTGTGCTGAGGAGCCCAGGTGTGGTACTGGGTACCATACTGTCTCTAAAGCATGAAATCTGGGTCCTCCTGATGCCATCATCTGAGGAGGGCTCCTGGGTGTCCATCTTTCTTAATGGCTTCAGGCTCCCTCCCAACTGGGGAATTCCAGTCACCTGTGTGCACCCAAGTGAGACAGAGGCTGGGAGAACATTACCACCCTTCAAGACTTGTTGGGTGCAAAATCCGAGCTAGGAAGCATATGCAGAGAAGTGAAGGAGACCAACAAAAAAGGTGCCTGACTCCCTTGTAGACACCCCACACTCAGGTCACTCATGGCCACCGCTCCTGTGCCCGGCATAGAAGCTCTCTGCTTCTTAAAGCTATGTGTGTGTGTGTGTGTGTGTGTGTGTGTGTGTGTGTGTGTGTGTATGCATGTGTGTTTGTGAGTATGTGCTTGTGAATGTGTGTATGAGTGTGTAAGTGTACGTGCGTGAGTGTATATAAATGTATGTGTATGTGAGTGTGTATATGTGTGTATGTGTGTGCATATGTGAGTGTGTGAATATGTGTATGTGTGTGTGTGCATGTGTGTATGTATATGTCAGTGTGTGTGTACATGAATGTGCATATGTCAGTGTGTATGTAAGTATATGTGAGTGTGTATAAGTGTATGTGTAAGTGTGTGTGTGTGTGTGTGTGTGTGTGTGTGTGTATGTGTGTGAGATGTCTGTTTAAGTCATTTTCTCACTTTTTAATTGGGCTGCTTGTTTCCATATGGATGAGTTCAGACAGTTTTTACAGAGAGCTGCAGGTCCTTTATCAGATAGATGTGTGCTTTGCACAGATTCCCCTCTGGACTTGATTATGACATTAAAGTTTTTTATTATATATTATTTATTTAAGGGGGTGCTGTGGTGATATACTGTGTACCCTAATAAAATTTGCCTGAAGATCAGAGGACAGAACAAGCTGTTAGATTAAACAGAGACCAGGCAGTGGTGGCACACCCCTTTAATCCTAGCATTCAGGAGGCAGAGATCCGTCTGGATCTCTGTGAGTTCAAAGCTACCCTAGACTACATTGGCTCAGTCAAGGAGAGAAAACAGAGCCAGGCCACGGTGGCACACACCTTTAATCCCAGTACTTGGGAAGCACACGCCTTTAATCCCAGTACTAAGAAGGAAGCGATGGCTGGGCGGAGAAAGGTTATAAGGCGTGAGGAGACAGGCACTGAAGGCTTTTTGGCTGAGGAACCCCTTTCTGCTAGAAGTCCTTCAGCTAGAGGCCTTTTCAGGCTGAGGAGTCTTAGAGGTGAGACGTGGCAGTGGCTTGTTCCTTTGTCTCTCTGATCTTTCAGCATTTACCCCAACATGAGACTCTGGGGTATTTAATTAGAGACCATTTAACATTTGTATAACAGGGTGCAAGCATGCAAAGGCACTCATGTGGAGATCAGAGGACAACTTGTGGAAATTGGTTCTCTTCTCCCAGGTGGGTCCTGGGGATTGAACTCAGGTTGTCAGGCTTGGCAGCAAGTGCCTTAATCTATTGAGCCATCTTGCTGGCCCACATTGTGACATTTTTAATGAGTAAGAGCTCTATTTATTGCTCATTTTCATAAATACCCCCCCACACCTTTTTTTCTGTAGTGACTGCAGCGTTTTATCCTTGTAATAATTTTCTTTATTAGGGATGGATGGGGAAGAGCCAAGCTCATTGTGGATGGTGCCAGCCCTGGGCTGGTGGTCTACAAGAAAGCAGGCTGAGCAACCCTGTAAGCCGCTCTCCTCTTTGGCTTCTGCATCAGCTCCTGCTTCCAGGTTCCTGTCCTGACTTCCTTCAGTAATGGATATCAGTATGGATGCATAAGCCAAATAAACCCTTTCTTCCCCAACTTGCTTTTTGGTCATGGTGTTTCATCACAGTAATAGAAACCCTAAGACAAATTAGTACCAGGACAGTGGGGGTATTTCTGTGACAGACCTGACCATGTTGTTTTGGGGAGGATCGTGGAAGGACTTTGGAACTTTGGGCTAGAAAAGTCATTGAGTGTTGAGAGCTCAGTGAGTTGTTCTGTAGGAGTTTGGGATATGAGAATGTTGAGGGCAGTGCAGATGGTGCAGGCCTCAATTGTAAGGTTTCAGATGGAAGCAAAGACTCTACCAGGCCTTGTGAGAAGATTCTGTGGTGTCTGGTCAGCTGGGTTTGAAGAATCAGCCGCGATTAACAAGATACCAGAACTACTAAAGTGAAACCTTTGCTTTGCTGGGGTAGCCGATGCTGGTTGGCTGGAGCTGAGAAATTAGTGGTGATGAAGAAGAGGTGAAATCTTCTGGGAAGTGTTTCCAGAGAGTCAGCACACAGAAGTTGTGTTCCAGAGGCCACCAAGGCTGTACCTTGTGCTGGCAGCTGAATGTGGTAATGTGTAAGAGTTACTCAGGTGGTACTGGCTTTGGAGACTGAAAGGGATCATGGAGAGCAGCTGAGGCTTGGCTTGGGAGAGGCCAGGAGAGGCCATCGGTGAAGGTGCAGCCTCAGTGGCAGTTAAAGGCCCAGGACTGAAGGGATCGTGCAGGGAAGTTGAGGTTTGGCACCATGAAAAGAGCCTATGAGAGGCTGTTGGTGAAAGTGCAGCCCAGTTGCTGCAGAAGACCCCAGGGTTTTGGAGCTGCCAGAACTGTGGGATGACCACCATGAACAGCAATAGTAGTGGAGTGGAGCCAGCCAGAACCTAGAAGACAGCTGTGTGTGCTGTAGAGGGCAGAGCCAGAGAAGTGACCCAAGTCCTTTGGAGGAGCCCAGAAGATCATGAGTGAATCCAACATTGGACATTGTGTCATTTATACTTTTGAAGTTTGGTTTTTGCTTTGATTTGATTGTAACTGTTCCCTGGTTCTTCCCTCTTGAAGTAAGAAATTATTTATTTTAATTTTGATTTTTTTTTTAGCCCATAATTGAGAGATTTTGAACCTTTAAAAGAGATTCAAATTTTTTCAAGACAGTGTTTCTCTGTGTGCGTAGCCTTGGCTGTCAAGGAACTCGCTCTGTAGACCAGGCTGGCCTCAAATTCACAGAGATTTGCCTGCCTCTGCCTCCCCAAGTGCTGGGATTAAAGGCATTCACCGCCACCACAGGGCTGAGATTTTGAATTTTTAAAGAGATTAGATATTTTTAAAGGTCTGAACTTTTTTCTTTGCTTCTTTTAAGACAGGGTTTCTGGGGCTGGAGAGATGACTCAGAGGTTAAGAGCACTGACTGCTCTTCCAGAGGTCCTGAGTTCAGTTCCCAGCAACCACATCATGGCTCACAACCATCTGTAATGAGATCTGGTGCCCTCTCCTGGCCTGCAGGCAAACATGCTGTATACATAATAAATAAATAAATCTTAAAAAAAAGAAAAGAAAAGAAAAAGGACTGTGTAGCCCTGACTGTCCTAGAACTTGCTCTGTAGACCAGGTTGGCCTTGAACTCAAAGATCTGACTGCCTCTGCCTTTAGAGTACTGGGATCAAAGGTGTGTACCACCTGACAAGGACTGAACTTCTAATGTTTTTGAATCTGTAAAAACCGTAGGACTTATAAAGCTATTTATGTTATTAATATGAGATTTGGGGGGATAAATGAGAAAGGAAAGGTTGTGGCTTAATGGTGATTGATGTGTTTGTGTGTCAAGTTGACGAGGGTCAATTATGCTGGATAGTTTTGTGTCAACTTGACAGACACTGAAGCCATCTGAGAGGAGGGGACCTCAATCAAGAAGATGCCTCCATAAGACGTGGGCTGTAGACAAGCTATAGGGTATTTTCTTAATTAGTGATTGATGGGGGAGGACCCACCCTATTGGGATGGGGCCATCCCTGGGTTGGTGGTCTTGGGTTCTGTAAGACATCAGCCTGAGCCAGCCATGAGGAACAAACCAGTAAGCAGCATGGTCTCTGCATCAGCTCCTGCCTCCAGTTCCTGCCTTGTTTGAGTTCCTGCCTTGACTTCCCTCAGGGATGTAAGTAGAAGTGTAAGCTGAAATAAACTCTTCTTCCCAAGTTACCTCGGTCGTGGTATTTTCATGACAGCAACAGAAACTCTAAGACATTAATTAACTTACAAAAATTTTATTCCTTTATCATTTTCAGGAGTTGGTTTTCTTCCTCCATGGGCTCTTGGGGATTGAACTCAGACCATCAGGCTTTCAAGGCAAGTGCCTTTAGCTGCTGAGCCATGTCACTGCCCCTTTAGTAACATTCAAAAGGAGCTTGGGGAGCAGGTGGAGACTGAGATGTGACAAATCTGCCATTTTCAGCCCAGTTGCACTTTAGCTCTGGTAACCACTGCTCAGTGCTCTTCATACAGCCTGCTCAGCTGCTCCTGTGGCCTCTGTCTCCACCCTTGCTGGGGCAAGAACTCCTATCTTGTCTTAGTTAGGGTTTCTATTGCTCTGAAGAGATACCATGACCACGACAACTCTTAAATGGGGCTGGCTTACAGTTTCAGAGGGTTCGTCCATTATCACGGTGGGAAGCATGGCAGCATGCAGGCAGACATGGTGCTGGAGAAGGAGCTGAGAGTTCTACATCTGAATCCACAGGCAGCAGAAAGAGACTATGCACCATACTGGGTGTAGCTTGAGCCTAAGAGACCTCAAAGCCTACCCTCCACAGTGACACACTTCCTCCAATAAGGCCACACCTACTCCAACAAAGGCACACCTCCCAATAGTGCCACTGCCTATAGGCCAAGCATTCAAACGCAAGTCTATGGGGGGCCATTCCTATTCAAACTACCACATCTCTCCATCTGTGTCTCTCATTGCTTTCTCTCTGTTCCCTACTAGACTAGGCATCATAATCTATCATTCTGACATCTTGTGGGCACTGCCAAGTATAGTCACTCACACAGTTCAGTGCCCTGGTGCTGCTGTCCCCTGGGAACAGTCAGACCCAGCTAGGCTTTCTCTGCCTCCAGCCTCTCAGGGGTTCCCATCTATACATCCTATTTTCTCTCAGATTTTCTGGCTTTCCCCTCCCCCATCACACAAGCAAGCACCCACGGCCACGCACCTGCTTCTCAGGATGTGACCTCCTGGTCCCTAGCTAGTCCAGGAACCCATCCAGAAATGTAAGATGGCGTTGGCACATGGCACTTGAAATCCTGCAGGCTTCTTATTTTTAAGCTAAGGACTCTTGGCTCCAGTTCACCCTTCCTAACCTCACCCTCCACTCTGGCTTGCTTTCAGCTCCAGAAAGACCCACAGACTCAGACATCTGTGGTTTTCAGGCGTGGTTTATGTTACCTACTGATGGTTTTGTGATAGACTAGCACCCCAAGAGCCGCTGGGACCCTAGGAATGTTCAGATCGCACAGTGTGCTGCAGTTGACAGAACTGAGTGCCAGGAACACAGGAGCTTGAGCTGGAGGAAACCATTGCATCATCCTGGAAGCCAGATGTGTGATACCAGGTGCGGCAAGGTCCCAGGCCCCAGAAGATGCTGGGACAGCTCTGGTCCAAGCCTCCTAGTGGCTGGTGCTTTCTATTCTGCATATGTTCTCTGTGCGCTGGTCTGTGCCCCAATTTCTCCTAATTTTAAGGATACAGTCACAGTGCGTCTTTATTTTAACTTGATTTTTCTGCAAAAACTTTTGCCCAAATGTTATATTCCATTGTTTGGGCATTAGGACCTTAACATCAACTATACAATGTATCTTGATTGTATCCAACCCAAATCACCTCTCCCTCTCCCTGCTACCTCCGGTTTAATACCTTCATGTCCCCACATCGTCTGCTTTTTTTTTTTGTAACATACTGAGTCCAAATAGTGCTGCCAGCGCACACACTCAAGAGGGTATTCCTTGGAGCATGGCAGCCTACCAACAGCTACATCCCTGAGGAAGAGTGACTTCATCTCTTCAGTCCACCCTCTCTCCTCCTCGCTCCACCCCTCCCCTCTGTTTCCACCCTCTTCTCCCACCCCCTCCCCTCTGTACTCACCCCTCCCCTCTGCTCCTACCCCCTCCCCTCTGCTCCTACCCCCCCCCCTCTGCTCCCGCCCCCTCCCCTCTGTACTCACCCCTCCCCTCTGCTCCCACCCTCTCCCCTCTGCTCCCACCCTCTCCCCTCCGCTCCCATCCTCTTCTCTCAAGCTGGCCACTCTTTCTCCATGGTAGACCCCTTGCATACTTGCTTACCACAAGGCTCTCCATTCTAGAGTTTAGATTCCCAGACATCAGGTCCTGGCTGCTCCTGTTCTGATGGAACCTAAAGGCTATGCCTGGTACATGGCAGATACTGGGGCAATGGCTGGTCCATGCTAGTTAATGGCTAGAGTGGGGACCTGAGGCCTGGATCACTCTGCCTGTCGGGCTGTCTTGAGGGATGAGTGAGGGTGGGATCTAGGTCCTCTGTCCACCCCCAGCTCTGCTGTGCTCACTCACATTCTCTTACAGAGGACAAGAGGTCCCTCCCCTTAGTATAAATAAAACCCTTAGTATGGCATATGGAGTCTCAGAGAGGTCAAGGGACTTGGCTTTCTTAAGTCTCTCACAGATACAGCGAGTTCTGTGGAGGCTGGAGAAATGTTTCTCCATCCATGCCTGAAGCTGCCAGTCCAGAGTGCCACCCATTTGACCCCTGTACATCAATTCCGTCTGTCCTGACAGCTCTCTGGAGTCCATCTCACCAACGTCCCACAGTCTAGGGTGCTGGCTCCCAACACTCTTGCATTGTGGAGACAGTCCCCTGGGCTCTGAGGGCAACATGCAGTGGGAAGGTAGACCAGGTGGCCCCAATTCTGCCTGGGCTGTGAGTCCCCGGAAACTCTTCCTCCTCTAGAAATGACCCCAGGAAGGCTTGGTGTAGCTTGTGCTGGAGTGAGGAGTTAACAGAGCAATGTTCCCATGATGCTTTAAGTAGCCACTATCCTGGGTCCCTATAACATGTCTCATGACTGTGACAGTGCAAACTTCTGGAATGGACTTCCTGCATCCACAGCACCCTGAGTCAGTGCCGCAGAACCCACAGATGGAGCCAGCTAGGCCATGCAGAAGGCAGATCTTCCCAGCTGCCGACCCTGCTCTCTCCCACCCCACCCTCAAGGTCACTCTGTGGTCTCACCACATTTCCCCATCATAATGCTCACTTAATTCAATTTGCATTTACTCTCCAGGGCAACACCAGACCAGCTCGAGGCCTTTCACTTTCTGTGGTTAGAGGGTAGGAGGGCTCATGCACATCTCTGGTACACGCTGGAGAAAACCCCTGAGCCAACTGGGAAGTTTTGCCTCCTCTCCCCAGCCAAGGACAATACATGATTATTAGTTAGCCTTCAGCATCTCCTATCATGTAAAATTCAGCGTATGGCTTTCTATAACTCCCATCTCATTGAGCACTGCTGTGAAATAGACACTGTGAGTCCTACATTCTCTGTGGGGAAACTGAGGCTCAGACAGGAGCAGAAAGTTGCCTCAAGCCACAAAACAGAATCAGCGAGGTTGTCCTCCCAGGTCCTGTATTGTAGAGCCCACCAGGGCTCTTATTGCCCCCTCCTTTTGCTCAGCAGGGTCAGACCTTGCTTTCTCAGCTCTGAGCAGAGGCCATGGCACGACATCAGCCTGGCGACAGCCTGGTGACAGACTCAGTGTGCACGGGGACAGTGAGTGCCCTTTGAGAGTAAGGTTGCTATGTCTGCAGCTTGGGGTGGAGGGGTAGTTTCTTGGGCAGTAGTCAGGCTTTCTGGGATGCTCCAAGTTCTGGAAGGAGGTTGTCAGCCTGTGCATAGAAGGCCAAGGGGTAGGAGCAGCTCAGCTGTCACACAGCGTTAGGGTGGCAGGGGCATGAGTTAGATCTCTCTCTCTCTCTCTCTCTCTCTCTCTCTCTCTCTCTCTCTCTCTTTGTGTGTGTGTGTGTGTGTGTGTGTGTGTGTGTGTGTGTGTGTGTGTGTTTACTAGGTATATGCAGGTACACACAGAGAGGCCAGAAGAGGGCATTAGATCCCCCTGGAACTGGAGTTACAGATGGTTGTGAACCACTCAGTGTGGGTGCTGGGAGTCGAACCTGGGTCCTTTGCAAAAGCAGCAAGTGCTCTTGGCCACTGAGCCATTTCTCCAGCCCTGTGGGTTAGTGTTTTGCTCCAATAGTACCTGAGCAAAACAGCTTAAGGGAGGAGTAGACTTACTTTGGTTCACGGTGTCATCCTGGTGGGGAGGGCAGAGCAGAGCAGCTCCCACCACCCTAGGCGGGAAGCTGAGTGGGTCAAGGCATGGTATAGCCTTCCAGGATCCACTCCCGGTGAACTACTTCCTTCTAGTCCCTGTCTCCCACAGTTCCACCTCCTTGCAATAGTACAATGGATGTTGTAACCATCAGCGGACCGGATCATCGAGTAACTCAGAGCCCCAGTGAGCCCTGGAAACACCTTTAACACTCATAGATACAAGGTGTGCTTCACTAGCATCCTCGATGTCTCTGAACCAAAGTGACAATCCAAAGTCACTTTGTCGGTCAGATCCCCATAACACATGACTCTGAGACAGAAACTCCTGAAGAAGGACTTCTGGGGTCTGTCTCCTCAGAGATGTACTCAGGCCACCCCACTGAGGTGAGCAATGGCACCACATAGCCACCAACTGCAGGGGCACGGAGAGACTCCAGAAAGGAGGAGGCTGTGTTAGAGACCTTATGGATGAGCCATGGCCAGGGGTGCCGGGAGCTGCATAGCCACAGGGTCTAGTAGGGAGGGAGATAAATCATCTCAGAAGTACGTGCCAAGGGACTTACAGGAAGACAATTTCTGCACTAACATGTCCATGAAGCCTCCATCCCCACAGTGATTCTTTGCTGCACTGTGTGAGTGCCCCCCAGAGACCATGAGCTGCAGCCACTGCGACATTCAGGCAGGAGGTGAGAGGTAGGCACAGTACAGGTTACAGCATGGCTCAAAGCCCACATCAGCATGGCTGACATGAGCAGGTAGGACTGAGGACCTGGGCTAAGTCCCTTTTAGGCTCTTGTCACCATTCTGTAGTCTCGTTTCTAGGCATCCTCTGTGCCTCCCTTCTCTCCAGGAGGTTTTCAGCCTTGGCTTCTGCTGGGGCTGTTGGCTTTTCTGAGACTCAAACCTAAATTCCCCAGCCCACTTTCCAAAAAGGACAGGTGGTCCCCTCACTTCGGCAGCATTACTGTTAGCCTGTGGGTCAGACACCCTTGGAAGGCTCACGATGCCTGTTTCAACCTCCGCAAACTTGATCTTAGGAAGTGGATGGATCAGTCTGATCTTACCATGGTCCTAGAGATATAGAAGGCCTTGGGGAGGAGGCCAAGGCTCACTAGACCTTAGCAAGTCCTTGCTTCTGAGCCTAACTTCTGCACTGGGAGAGAGGCCAGGGTGAGAGGACTTGTCTTTCTCTGACTCAGGCATGAAGATCCCCACGTGGCTAGGAGCTGGAAAAACACCAGTGTCGTTAGACCAGATGAGTTTCATCCTGTGACAGAACTCAGACCCCAGGGAACAGATGGAAGCAGAGGCTTTGATTCAGCTCAATTCTCATTCTCTCTCTCTCTCCCTCTCTCTTCCTCTCTTCCTGTCTCTTCCTCTGTTCTCACTATTGCTTTGAAGCTAAGATGCAGAAAGAAATGGATGTGGACAGCACACAGCCAGAGCTGGGGATCCCCGGCATCCCTTTGTCCAGTTACCCACTCCTCAGGGGAGAAACCAGGGCCAGAGAGGTTACACAGGGCATGAGCAGCAAACTTGCTCACCTTTGCCAACCAAAAGCAAACAGGGAGGCTGGGAGCAGCTCTGGGAATGAGATGGGTGGGAAAAAGCAAAATCTAGGAGGAGCAGCAGCGGATATGAGGGTAAAAGGTCAAGGGTGGGGTTGGTGCCATAGATAGCATGCTTTAATCACTCAATTGAGCAATGGTGGAGAAATTGGTTTCAGCATTAGCCATGCAGCCAAAGTGTGTGTGACCCAAGAGGACAAAGGACCACCTCTGTACTCAATTAAAGGTACCCGTTGTGGGGACAGTTGACACCATCTCCTCAGTCTTTAAGATTGCATCCAACCTGCTGTGTGCCCCAGGCACAGGCCAGGAGCTCCATGGGAAGTCTGCTCTCCTGGTTCTTTGACAGGAGGCACACAGTATGGGGACAGACTTTGAATGTGCACTGTCACACGTGGGATATGTGTGGTGAGAGATTGCGAGAAGAAGAGGACAATAGGGAACCGAGACTAGAGGAAGTGATGCTCACTGCTGCCAGTGGGACAGGTTTCTTGGAGGATCGAGCAGGATAGATTTCTCAGTGACAGAATGGCCTATGGGAGGCTCCTGGGTGGATTAAAGCAGCAGCTTGTCTATGAGAACTAGAAGTTTGGAGCAAGATGTGTGGGATTCAAGGAGGTGTTAAGACCAAGTCTGGGGGTTCAAGCAACAGAGAGAGAGGTCTCAAAACCATGGGAAGGGATTTGAACTTTGTCCTAGGGTCTGGCAACTCTGACAGCCCCGGGGGTGTCGTGTGTGCATGTTAGGGCTCGTTATAGAAACAGAACCGATGAGGTATGTATACATATACATAAGGAAGTTTATTGAAAGGAATCGGCTCACGTGATTGTCTGAAATCTGTAGCCACCAGGGTGGAGCCCAGGAGATGTGGCAGTTCAAGTTCAAAAGCTTCCTGCTGCAGCATGCTCTCTTGCCCAGGATGCCAGTGTTTTGTTCTATTGGGGCCATCAGCTGACTGGGCCAGGATCACCCACATTACAGAGGACAGTGTGCTCTGTTCAAAGTCTGCAGATTCCCAAGCCACTCTCACCCAGGCTAACCTCACAGACACATCTGGGGTAATGTTTGACCATGTATCAGGACACCAAAGCCTGGTCAAGTTGACACACATACTAACCATCATAGTGTCATCAGCGGGGTGTGTCCCATGATCAGGACTGCATTTCCTGGGACCCCCTAAGTCCCCTAGGGTAAGGAGGATGGATGGGGACAGGGGTATGTGGAGATGTGGAGAACTGAGTGCTGCTGGGAGGGGTGGAACACGTCTGGAGGGAGCATGGGGGGATGGAGATGGGCATTTTATATTCAGACTGCCTCTTACTGAAGAACTTGCTGAAGTAGGGTTAGAGTGAGGACTTGAGGGCACCGGGGGGCTCTGAGTTTTGTGTTAGGTATCTGGGTGGGCGCAGGGACAGTTGAGGGAGGAGTCCAGGTTCCCAGTGACACAGAAAGCCACTGGTAGTGGTAGCTGAGCACATTACCCCTCAATGCGTGGGCACTGTCCCATGATAGATGGTCCCCACTGTGCTTCCTGTCTCTTGAGTAGCTGATGTGTTGGTTAAATGAATCATCATCTCCTGGTTTCTCTCCAGGATTCAGAACCACACCCATCCTGGCAGATTCCACCAAGTACCTCCTTTTACTAACACTGTCCCGGTGACTTCTCTCTTCTCCCAAATCCCACAAACAGTGTTTATTATCCAATTCAACAAATGGCTTGTTCATTCCCTGCTTGTTCTTTAATTTTTAAAGGCTCACATTGGAGTGCTCTTTATGGGCAATTGATTTCACATATTTTATTTAGAAGGTACAGCTTGCCAGGAGCTGTCAGACTCAGCCAGGCTGCAGAACTGAGAAAGTCTGACTGCTCTTAGGCCGCAAAGGTTTATCTCTTGTTCACATCACAGGCCCTTTGTGTCTTCCCTCAAGCTTTGGGTTGGGGCCTCAGGTCTGTTCCCTCTTTGGTTTTCCACTTGTTTCACAATTGCCTTGATCCATCTGGTCCTCATGATCACCCCAGAGGGTAGGAAGAAAGAAGGACTCTGCCACAGACTTCAGGAAGCAGAAAAAACAAGCGGTCGGTATTGCTTTCTCCTATATCTCTTTGGCCAGAATGTGGCCATGTGGTCTTGTTGAGCTGCAAGGGAGGCTGAGAAATAGACTTTTATGGCATAATCATGAAGAGAAAGAAATGGATATTGGTGAATGCCAGTGGCCTATGCCTTGGTGAGACTGTGGGTTACTTTGGCAATAAGAATGTGGGGCCTCAGCAAGGAGAAATTAGTGGTCTAGGATCACAGGGCTAGAAAGAGGGCAGCTTGGAATGTGGGCTTAGATGGCAACATGTAGCAAGGTATTCACATCAAAATGTAAACTTAAACTATGAAGAATAGTGTTTAGTTCATTCCTAGTTGCATTGCTCACACATACATAAGCACACATGTGAGTATACACACACACACACACACACACACACACACACACACACACACTTAAAACTCAAACTGGAGGAAACACACAAAATATTGGGTGGTCACTTGGACTACATATGGCTAAAATTTTCTTTCTATTTTTAATATATTTGTGTGTGTGTGTGTGTGTGTGTGTGTGTGTGTGTGTGTGTGCAAGCGTGTGTGATGAATGTGTGATGCCAGACTCCAGCAGAGCATCATTCTCATCTGTTTGGTTCCAAGCCTAACCTTTAACTACTGAGCTATCTCTCCAGCCCCACAGTGTCATTTTTTAGCCACTGTCTACCTTGTATTTTTTTTTTCCCCTTGAGGCAGAGCCTCTCACTGGACTGGAACTCACCAAACAGGCTAGGTTGGCTGGCCAGTAAGACCCCAGTATCTGCCAGTCTCTCTCTCCAGAGGATGGGTTACAAAGGTGAACCACCATGCTGGCTTTATTTTGATGTAGGTTCTTGGGGTCTTCATGCTTGCAAGGCAATGCTGTCAACTGAGCCATCTTCCCAGCCCTCACGTTTTCAATATGTTCTCCGGTGAGAAAATTGCTAGTCATTATTTTATAAAATGAGGTAATTTTCTTACATTAAACTGTTTCCATAAAAGCATGCTGGGAGGACTCAGATGGGGGTTGGAGAGATGCTCAGTAGTTAAGAGTGCTTGCTGCTCTTGCAGAGGACCCGGATTCAGTTCCCAGCTTCACACCGAAGCTCACAACCATCTGTAACTCTGGTCAGGGGATCCCGTACCTCTTCTGGCCTCTTTGTGCTCCTGTGTGCACATGGTACACATATATACTCAGGCACACACACATATATAAAGAGGCCTCAGATATTGTCCCCCAGGGCAAGTGAAGACAGTGTTTGTCTGCTAATATTGATTCCTTCTTTTACGGTCCCACCTCTCTTTCATGTTCAGTGTGTTCTTGCATACGGCATGTGTCCTTTTATTTATTGACTTCATTCTGACCCACAGCCTGTCAACCAGTGCCAACATGGCCCTGGCTATCCCTGAGGGAAAGAGATACCAAGTGCTGGCCGAAGCTATGAACCCAGGAACAAAGTCAACAATGAATGGAACAAGTACATGCCCAGCAGGCTAGGGTCGTGAGGGGCCGCAGTGATGTGCCTTGAGGTTTTGGGAGGGGGTTCCTACTGTCACTAGGGTACTCCAGCAGGACCTGCTGTGGCATGTGGAGGTTGGGGCTCTGAGAGACATGGGGGGAAGGTGGAGAAGTCCAAGGCACATCAGGAGCTCAGGGACCAAGATCTGACTTGAAGCCAGACCCGGGGTTCAGTCCAGGACTCTTTTTAGAACTCCATTTTTTCTTGGCTGCTAGATGGCTTGGCAGCTGGGAAGTTTCTGCAGTGTCCAATTCCCAGCACTCAGAAGGCCCCACCTGCACAGCTGTACCTCGGCCCTGGAGGCTTCCCCAGCTGTGGTTTCTGGGAAGAGCCTCTCAGATAAGTAAATGGCTCAGAGTGATGATGCATGTGAGGAGTATAAACCTGCCATGGTGGCCACCCACAGTCACTTCTTAGGGCCACTTGGGATGCCTTCCTGGACAGAGCAGCCCCTTCCTGATGTTCTGTGGGACATACATAAACATTCACATACATGTGCTCACAGACTGTACACTCTCAGACCTGAATGCATGAAGTGAGCAGGCCTTAGTTTCTCATGTGTATGCCTCTTCACATGAAAATACCTGGCACACAGAAGCACAGAAATCTCCCCCTGCTTTGCCCCTCTGTTGAGTCTGAGCAGTCTTGGGGACACTTTCAAGTGCTGGGATCGTGTGGGTAGCAAGCCTTGTTATGAATAAAATTAATGAAATTGTATTTTGGTGTTATTGGTTATGAAAAGAAAACCCTAACACAGTGTATATTTGGCTGTGTTTGGAGCATAACTTCAGGACCTCTCAGATATGCTGGGGCGGGCGCTGTTTTCACACTTCCTTTTCCTACCCCTGCCTTGTAGCCAAACTCAAACGCTCTGTGTGTGTGGCATGTTGTGTGTGCACACATGAGCAGATATTCTTACCTGTGCAGATATGAGCACGTGAAGGTTAGATGTCAACATTGGATTGTCTTCCTCCAGCTGTTTATCGACTTTTTCTTGAGATAGGTTATCTCGCTGAACTCAGAGCGAGCAATTCTGGGTAGACTGGTTGGCCAGTGAGCCCACAGGATCCTCTTACCTTCACTCCCAGTGCTGGGGTTATAGGCACAAGTCACTCACTCCTTGCTTTTATGTGGCTTCTGGTGATTCAGAGTCTTGCTGCCATGCCTTCTCTCCACCATTGTGGACACTAACCCCCTAGAACCGTAAGCCCAAATAAATCCTGTCCTCTGTAAGCCACCTTAGATATGATGTTTATAAAACAGTGAGAAAAATAGCAAAGACAAACATATACACACAAGA
Source organism: Onychomys torridus (assembly GCF_903995425.1). Taxonomy (NCBI): domain Eukaryota; kingdom Metazoa; phylum Chordata; class Mammalia; order Rodentia; family Cricetidae; genus Onychomys; species Onychomys torridus. Next base: position 72,690,487 of record NC_050456.1, on the reverse strand, counting down.
AGACAAAGGGAAAGGAAATTAGGTTTCTTCAGTTGCTTTCAGTGAGTGCATCATGTCTGGGAAGAAATTCATGGGCAAGTCCGATGGAGGCAGATATAGAGCCTCAGGCTATGTGTGGGCAGCAGCATCCTGCCTCAGGCCAAGGAGGCCTGTGGTCCTTCTGATGTGTGCCTGTGGTGTCAGCAGGGTAGTGAGACACAGCAGGAAGTGGTAAATAAGCACAATGAACTCCTGATGCCTTCAGTTGTGAAACCCTTGACGTGTGGCAGTAAGCAGACCTTGGTCTTTGTGTGCAGAGGCCAGATGCCTCCTGGGGAGCTGCTGCTCACTGTCTTGGCTTGGAGCACACCATGTGTTGAAGCCTCCCCAGTTCCTTCAGCTCACAACCTGTCCCACCTCCCCTCCTCCAGCTGCCTGACCACCGCCCACCATCACCTGGGCAAGTCAGAGCCAGTTCCCACTTCAGATAGGACCATAGTTGTCTAGAGGGCAGTGAGCAAGCTTGTCTGTACTTCCCAGCCAATCTTGCTAGGTTGTACTTCCTCTCCCTCTCTCTGGACTTCATGCTACTCCCTCTTTCTCTCCCTCTTGGCAAAGGTCCTTACCTCCTAGTTTCTATGCATGGCAGCAAGAACACGAGGCAGCTGGTCACACAGTGTCCTCAGTCAGGAAGCAGAGAGAGATGCATGCTGGGACCAGACAGTGAACGGGAGGGCTCCAGAATGAAGCTGAATTGAGAACCCTGGGTTATCAGCAAGTCAGTGCATTCTTCCCATCCCCCAGCCTCAAAGGGTGGGGTCCAGTGCCAGGCAAGAGGGACAATGCTGGGTTGGCCATAGGCCTTGCTCATCAGAGGGTGCACTGTGGCCAGGGACAGAGGCTGCTATGGCCAAACTTGCTTGTCCCCTTGTCTTGATTTAGAGTCACTGTGTCACTCTTAGTTAGGGTTTTTATTGCTGTGAAGAGACACCATGACCATGGCAACTTTTTTTTTTTAGATTTATTTATTATGTACACAGTGTTCTGCTTACATGCATGCCTGCACACCCTCTCTCTCTTCTCTCTCTCTCTCTCTCTCTCTCTCTCTCTCTCTCTCTCTCTCTCGTCTTTCGATACAGGGTTTCTTTGTAGCTTTAGAGTCTGTTCTGGAATAGCTCTGTAGACCAGGCTGGCCTCGAACTCATAGAGATCCACCTGCCTCTGCCTCCCGAGTGCTGGGATTACAGGTATGCGCCACCACCACCCGGCTACCATAGCTCATTATAGATGGTTGTGAGCCATCATGTAGTTGTTGGGAATTGAACTCAGGACCTCTGGAAGAGCAGCCAGTGCTCTTAACCTCTGAGCCATCTCTCCAGCCCCACAGCAACTCTTATAAGGAAAACATTTAATTGGGGTGCCTGGCTTTCAATTCAGAGGTTCAGTCTGTTATCGTCATGATGGGGAGCATGGTGGTATGCAGGCAGACATGATGCTGGAGTAGTAGCTGAGAATCCTACTTCTTGCAGGCCACAGGAAATCTACTGAGACACTGGGCATAGGAAACCTCAAAGCCAGTGACACACTTCCTCCAACAAAGTGGGCCATACCCACTCCAACAAAGCCACACCTCCTAATAGTGTCACTCCCTATGAGATTATGGGGGCCAATTACATCCAAACTATCACACCATGCAAACAGACCTGTGGGTATATCTATGAGGCAGTTTCCAGAAAGGTCTAACAGATGAAGTGTAAGAAGTAGGTCTGGGGCTTCAAGAAAATGACCACATAATCCAAAGTAGTTTGGCAAGGCAAAAACTTACTTCTGTAGAAGGGTACATAGCTATGCCAAATGAAACGGGCGAGAGCACCCAGTTCGAGACCCACTGGGCTTTTATTCCTAATATAAAGAAGTCTGGTGCCTTATTGAGTGTACTTACCTGGACATCTGCAGGTCCAGAGCCTAACTACATTGTATTCCATGTGATCTTTAGCCCCTCAATAAGCCATTCCTTGCTCACCTCTGCAAGGGATGTAACATCCTGATAAACACAAAACCCCAGAATATATTAAACCATTCTCCAACAATCAAAGGCCTAAGGTTGCTATCGGGTAGTGCCTGAGGCATGCAGCTGAGACCACCTCCCTTTCCCACACCCCAGCTGTAACCTTCCTCTCCCACGTTTCCACCAGTGTGTTTGTTAAACGCCTCTACTCATGACTTTCTCTGTTCTGTTACTAAAAAAGCGTTAAGAAATCCCACTTTGGAGCATGGGATTTGAGGCAACCTTTGTTCTCCAGCCATGGTCACTCATATTTGGCTCCAGAATCAAAAGTTTCTTACTGCCTTTGAGGTGATGGCCATGCTTTTCTACTTCCAGGCAATTGTACCACTGAACACCTTAGATTCCTGACGTTGAAGTCCATTCTAAGAGACACGAGATGAAATGAGTTGGCTACCAATGGCCCAGAAGGCTAGTAGAAGACCGAGGCTCTGGGAACATCCTTTGCCCTTCTCAACCTCTAACTTTTCAGTCTTCAAAATGGGACTTAACACCTAGCAGGCCAAGAGCAGGAGTAACAAGATCATTGTCCTAAGTACCCAACACACACTCTGGGTTCCCGGTGACTGCTTGGTGGGTTTGGCTGGGGAATGACTGGGGAAAATGACTGGTAAGGGGAAGGAAAGCCTTACCATGCAGGGGCAGAGGAAACAGTGGGCACTGGGCTTGGAACACAATGCTGCTATGGCCCAGTCTAAGGGCCTTTGAGCTTTCATGAGCTGTGTCTGTCTCAGTGAGTGGTGGTGATGGCGGTGCTGTGTGTGTGTGTGTGTGTGTGTGTGTGTGTGTGTGTGTAGGATGCTGGGAGTGCTCCTGAGGGTGGGCTGAAGAGGGGGGATAGCTTCCCCTCATCCTCTTAGCACTCTTCAAGTGTGCTATGGGTGACGTACTCTCAGAGACAGAGATGACTAAATATGGGGGGTCAGATGTTTGTGGCTCATCTTTGACATTACATGATTCCATGCAGCAACATAAACTCCAAAGGGTACACAAACAGAGTTGACCCTGGAATGTGTTTACAGTGGTTATTAAGGAGGGAGGTGACTTCTTGGCCACTCCACTGGGTGACTAAGCTTTTATTTACTCCCCTCCCACTGCACATGGATGGCTTGCTGGAAACTGGAAACCCCAGGGGTGGACCCCAAAGCACCTCGGCACAGTACAGTTCAGGAGCGTGATCCTAGCCCCCCCCCCCCCCCAAGCTATCTGGACTCCACCAATTAGCTCCATATCTTCAGACAGGGGCCTTCCCCACCTGCTAAAGTATCCCTTCAGCAGACTGTGGGTGCCCCAGGAACAGCTGTGCCCTCAACACCTGGCTCAGGAGCAGAGTCTAGAAATGACCACTCTGTTCTCTTTTGTCTGGAATTGGGTTTTAGTGTGGCTCCTGTGAGGTTCTGGGTGCTAAGATGAATACGCTCGGCTCTTTGCCCTGAAGCTTCCAGTTTAGATGGGGAAGCAGAGAAGAGCTGCATGCCACAGTAGAGCTGGCAACCCAGGGGTAGAGCAAGTGTGGCTCCCAGGAGGTCTCTCTGTGATCTGGTGGCATGGGAGAGAGGCCTTCACAGTGTGGGCCTGAAGGCAGAGGAAGTTCCTTGGCTGTGGTGGTCTGGGCAAGAGCACCTAGAGGCTCCTCTCCTCACTTCGTCACCCTGGGCAAATCCAAAGCTCTTGCCAAGATGGAGGTTGGGTGGGGCTAGCTCTCCCAGATGAGAGCCCAAATCTACTGTTTCTCATGGAATTCCATGTATGATTTATTTTGTCCACATCCACTCAGCATGGAGCTGGACCATTCATGTGTTTCCAATCGAAATTTCACTCACAGTGAATGCATAAGGGTGTGAAGGCCTGGGCAGGGGAGGAGGTTAGGATGTCCGTCACAGCAATGCCATGTGTGATCTTCACTGTCTGACCTTGAGGACCCTCTGCCCACTCTACACTGGGCAGCTCTTGGCCTGGAGGTCCAGATCTTCACAGTCCTATGTGGCCATGCCTGGCTTGCCCCTTCTCCAAAGCAGGCTGCCACTCCTCTGCTCACATTCAACTGTCCCACAAGACCCAGCAGGACAAAGGAAAAATGTCCCCTAGGATGAACGCTTGTCGTTAGTAGAGGGGCATACTGTGAAACAGGGTTCCTTGCTCTGAAGCCCCTGTGCTCCTAAATGGCTCCAGCCCTTCTCCTTCGGACTGTGTGAACTGCACACTCCTCCTTTCCTGGACAGAGCCTGTGCCAGTCTCGTGTCCTCACTCCTTGCCAGCACGGAAGGGAAGTGACGGCCCAGTGTTTCTTTGTGCCACTTGCTTCCTGTGATTCTCAAGGGGGCGTTTGTTCCACTGTCTTATGGGTTTTCCTTGCTGTTGGCAGGCAGTCCAGCATGCGTGTGATTGAGGGCTTTCTCCTCTAGCTTCCTGAAGCTATGCTTTCTTCTGGAAGCTTTAGTTTTTCAGGTTTTAAAGTCTTTGATTCATTTTGAAGAAAATACATGTAAAAAATTGAACAACACATGCCTTTAATCCCAGCACTCAAGGAGGCCGAGGCAGGTGGATCTCTTTGAGTTTGAGGCTAGCCTGGTCTACAGAGTGAGATCTAGGACAGCCAGGACTGGTACACAGAGAAACCCTGTCTCAAAAGGCAAAACAAACAACAACAAAAATTAAACATCCAAAAGGTGGATGGGCATTGGGATCAAATGGGACATATCTGTGGCTTATAATGCTTGGCTTGGCCACAGCAAGGCATCCCAAGCTGCAGAGGGAGTGCCCTTCACGTCCAGATACACAACACACTAGGAACAGTGTAGGGAATCACTACCATAACATCATAAGGTGGAAACAACCCAGATTTCTAATAATAGGGATTAAGTAAATTATGACCAATCCACTCAGTCGAGGGTTATGCAACTGTTTTAAAAAGGAATTTACAAAGAGCAACTTACGGATATAATGCTTACATCCAGTCTCAAGTGGCAGGGGTCAGGAAGTCGGTAGAGCTGGACATATGACATCATGACAGCTCTGGCAAGGAACACAAAATAGAAAACACATTTAAAATGGACTCCAGCACTACTCTGATGGATTCCCAAACCGCTGTAGTCTCCTGTTATCTGCTCCTCCCACCAGTGGTCCAGCAAGGGGTTGTCTCTATCCAGCCTCTCTGGACAGACACCTCCCCTTCATGGTCAGCCTTTTTTTGTTGTTGTTTTGTTTTGTTTGCTTGTTAAATTTGTTTATTTATTATGTACATAGAAGAGGGTGCCAAATCTCATTACAGATGGTTGTGAGTCACCATGTGGGTGAAGGGACTTGAACTCAGGACCTCTGGAAGAATAATCAGTGCTCTTAACCTCTGAGCCATCTCTCCAGCCCAAAACTCTTTTGTTTGTTTGTTTTTAGAGACAGGATTTATCTGGGTAGTTTTGGTGCCTGTCCTGGATCTCTACAGACCAGGTTGGCCTCGAACTCACAGAGATCCGCCTGCCTCTGCCTCCCAAGTGCTGGGATTAAAGGCATGTGCCACCACCGCCCGGCTGTGGTCAGCCTTTGTGAGCAGAGCCTCAACCATGGTCCAGGAGGGGTGATGTTGCAGGTCATGTCCCATTGAGTTGCAAGAGGACCCTAGCTGGCTCAGGGATACCATCGCTGTCTCCCTCAATGAGCATACAGTAGCCTTGGCCCTCTTGGCTACCAAGCAGCCTGTCTCAGAGGCACCAGAAGATACAGTCCTGCCCTGGCCACCTCTTACCATGTTTCTATACTAGTAGAACCTTCTGGAATCCATGGCCTTCCCAAGGGAGGTGTGTCCCACAGCCATACCTGTCTGCTTTCCACCATGACGATTGTGAACTAATCTCTGAAACTGTAAGCAAGCCACTAATTAAACTTTCTCCTATAAGAGTTGCCTTGGCCATGATGTCTCCTCACAGCAATTGAACAGTAACTAAGGCACCTACCCTACTATAGAGATATCTGTACACCCATGTTCATTGCTGCCTTATTCACTATAGCAAAGAATTAGAATAAACTCAACCATCTATTGATGAATGATCATTGAAAAGTCTTCTCTGCATATAAAATTAAATATTATTCAGCTCTAAAGGATAATCACAAAATCTACAAAATGGACTTAGAATATATAATATTAAGCAAGGTCATATAATCTCAGAAAGAAAAAAAACCCTTGTGTTCTCTCTCATAGGTGGACTCTAGCCAATAATATATGTATATATTTAAGCACATTGCATGCCGGTTCAATATAACACAAAGAAAAGAGAACACAAAAAGCTAAATATAAGGGAATGAAGAAGAACTGAATGTAGGTGATGGACATGAGTTATGAATGAGGTTATGAAGCTAATTTTTTTATGCTCTAACTCTGTCATGGATTTTTTGGTTTTGGTGTGGACAAGAACATAAAAACATATTCAATAATGAAAATGTAAAACTCAGTGTGAAGCTCCACAGCTTCCTAAAGGCTGTACTAACTCTAGAAGTCACGGAGATGTACGGACTTTGGGTCTGGTTAATTTTACTGTGTGATGTTTATTTGCAAGTTTTAAAAAAATAATAAAGTTTATAAAATTAAAAAAATAATAAAAATTGGTTAATTAGCTGGGTGGTGGTGGCACATATCTTTAATCCCAGCACTCAGGAGGCAGAGGCAGGCAGATCTCTGTGAGTTTGAGACTAGCCTGGTCTACAGAGCGAGATCCACTACAGGCTCTAAAGCTACACAGAGAAACCCTATCTCGAGAAAAAAAAAAAAAACAAAAAAAACCCAAAAACCCAAAATGAAAACCAAAAAAAAATTGATTAATTAAAAATGAAGCTGTAAAATCTTCTAAAAAATTTATTTGGTGTGTATGCATGTTTTATATACATGTAGTGTGTGCACATGGAGACCAGAGGAGGACATCAGATGTCCTCATTCCCTTGAGACAGGGTCTCTCACTGAACCTGGAGCTATGCAGGCAGTCAGCAAGCTCCAGCAACCCTCCTGTCTTCCCCACAGTGCTGGGGTACAGGCGCACACAGCCATATCCAGCCTTGTACACAGTGTTGAGGATTTGAACTCGGGTCCCCATGTTTGAGCAGCAAGCACTCTTGCCTTCTGAGCCATCTCCTCTGCCCCCTTTCTTCTTTGTACAATACTTAAGAAGTCTGGAAATGTCCCATGCAGGTTTGAGGATCAGGACCCCAAACCTTCTACAGTCCAAAGCCTCAGTCGCTACTGAAAATCTTTAGACAGGTCAAGAGCCGGGGCCTTGACCCAAGTCCCCACTCTCTCCTGTGGTCCACACAAGATACTTAGGGTGCTCACCACTACCCACTACCCCTCAGTGGAGGCTGTTCTTCCTTAGTAACTGTGAGTCAGTTACCCTACCAATAATTTTGCCAAGAGGGGGAAAGTGAAGGACATACTGGTTCTTGGTGGAATTCCAGAACAGCTCTGACACCCTGTGTGCAAGCCAAGTGCAGGGGTGAAAGTATAAAGCAAGCCCCAGGGTCCTGGGTTCTGGCCCTCCTGCCTCCACTCTTATCTGGGCCACTGTTCACACCCCTTTATCTTGGAGCCTCAGCTTTGCACACCATGCCACATCTTCCCGAAGCCCTCCAGTCTCTATTCATCCATCTTCTTGGTTGTGCCTCATGTTTGCAGAGATCTGCTCAGTTCTGGAATTGAACACCACATTCATCTCCAGGGGCATGGGATATATCTTCCCAGACTACTAGGCAGTCTTTGTCCCTCTCCCCTAGAGCCCTTCTTCCGGGCCCCTGGATTAACATCCTGATGTAATTTATCCTTTGGTCTGGACCTTTGAATATCATTCTCAACAACACCTTGTATGAATATGTAATGTCTGGGCTGTCTAGATGGCATAGCAGGTAAGGGGATTTGCCACCAAGCCTAATGACCTGAGTTCTATTGATGAGACCCCAGAGCAGTGGGAGAGAACCAGCTCCTCTAAGTTGTTCTCTGACCTGCACATATATATATATATATATATATATATATATATATATATATATATATATATATATATATATATATACACCATGCTTTGTGCATAGAAATTTTAACACTATGCTTAAACCTCACCGTCACTCCGAGAGACTGGATGATCAGAGCTATGCTAATTTGTAGGAGATTGATATTCAAATGAGAAGAGCTAGAGTATTTCCCCCACTGCCTTCCTGATTTCTTATGGTGTCTGCCCTTGCATACAGAGACACCGTCACTAGGGGTGCCTTAGGAATGGGGTCACCATGTGCTGTGGGTAGCTGGCTTTCTTGATTTCCCGATTCCAAGCCCCTCACACTTGGTTGGTTGGGCTGAGTATGTTTTCTGGCTAGCAAGCCTGCCACACAGCTCTCAATTCTCTGAACTCCTGTCCTGGGCTGTTGCCAGCAGCTATCCAGTAAGCAGAAATCCCTAAAGTGATTAGCTACGCCAAAGGTTCAGGTTTGTAGCTGCCTTCCAGATGGTAATGTAGTTAGGCTTTTACTACTATTGTCCCCAGACAGGAGATGGGTCTCTGAGGATGTCTGTAAATGCACATTAGGCTCTAGGCCAGGCCTGCCTTCTCATCTGCAGGGGGACCCCTCAGTAAGATACTCTTTTATACTTGGCAGAGGGGGAAATAATAGATGGGAGCCTGGGTCTGAACTCTGCAAATCTACTTTTGGGAGAAGCTATCTCAGGGCCCTCTGGGATGCTGGACACAAAAGACGGTTCTTGGGCCTGGAGACTAGACCCCTCCCACTATGCTAGGGAGGCAGGGACACAGTTCAAGCCAATGGCTGGGCAACCACATACCCACTCCTTCCCCAACCACACTAATGAGCAAGTTGCTTATCAGAGATGATGGAAATAAACCTAAGAGATGGAGGAGGTCTGTCTCATATGCGTGCATGGTGTGGGCAGGAAAACAACCCACATTTCAGGTTCAGCCTTCTGCTGGCCAAGGAACCTCTCTTCATATCCAACTTGCATTCCTGCTACGCACTCAAGGAGGGCTCCAAGGTGATGCCCTCCCTGAGGGCCTCTAGTCAAGGATGAGGGACGCTCATACCAACATTGCTTTCCCAAGTGCAAGAAGCCATGCTGGGGGACTTGGAGTTACAGTGGGTTCTGGGGATTGAACTCAGGTCATCAGGCTTGATGGCAAGTGATTTTACATCCCGAGCCATCTCTCTGGTCCATGTTCTATCTTATAAAATAAAGTGTTGCGGTTGTTGTTTTTTCATTAGTGTATGAAGTATTGTTTTGTTCTAGCATTTTAGTAGACAGTCTGTTCTTGTTAATTCTCTCCCCCTTGTCTCCCCAGATTCCACCCTGCCAGCTTCCCCGTCCCTTCTTTTGCGGTAGCTCCCCACTCTGTGTCCGTACCATACATATTCTATTGCCTGCCTTCTTTTCCTTCTCTTTTAAGATCTCTTTTCTGTTCTCATGGCCCCCTTTCCACTGGATGACACACACCCAGATATACATATGTAGAAATTAACATCTTGGGCCTACTTATGGAAGAAAAATGTATGGTGTTTGTCTTCCTGAGTCTGGTTTATCTCACTTAAAATAACAATTTCAGTGGCATCCATTTTATTGCAAATGTTGTGACTTCATTTTATTCCTTTTTCCTTTTTTTGATTTCTTTCTTACTGCTTCAGGAAACAAAACACCTAGAAATAAACCTAATGATGAAGGTGAAAGACTCCTACAGTGTAAACGTTCTTTTGCAGAACTATCGCAGACACGCTTGTTTTCTTGGAGAAATATCTAGAAGCTGATCCTGGTTACAGGTAAGTCTATGCTGATTTTTCTAAAGCTCTATGTGAAGTAGCACACACAGAAGCATGCTGTGTCGGGGCCCATGGGCACATGCTAAGGCTGCTGATGTGCTGCGTGCTTGTCTATACTTGGCTTTGTCAGATTTTACAGCTAAAACTCTTCAAGTGTTACTAACAGTTCTCATTGTGGTTGGTTTTAATTTATGTTTCCCTAACGAGAAGTAATACTGAATGTTTTATCACACATTTATTAACTATTTGCAGCTGGGCATAGTGGCCTTGCCTATAATCCTAATACTTGGGAGGCCAAGGCAAGAGAATAGGGAATTTAAAGCCAGCCTGGGATATATACCAAAACCCTGTCACAAACAGCGAGAGAGAGTGAGAAAACCAATAAACCATGCAGGAAATAAGACAAAACTCCCCCACCTCCCCCCCCCACCTCCCCCCCCCCCCCCCCCCCGAGACAGGGTTTCTCTGCAGCTTTGGAGCCTGTCCTGGAACTCACTCTGTAGACCATGCCTTGAACTCACAGAGATCCACCTGGCTCTGCCTCCCGAGTGCTGGGATTAAAGGTGTGCACCACTACCACCCGACTCAAAACAAAACATTTATATGCTTTCTTTGGGGGAAAGTTTTTGTCTTGTTTTTATTGTATCGTCTTTTTTTGTTAATAAGTTACCTAAGAGTTTGCAAATGCATTCTGGATTCCAGTTCCTCATCAGACACACATTTTATTAATCCTTTCCTCCAGTCTTTGCGCTATTTACTCATCATATAGGAAGGAGAGGTGTCTGTCTGTCAAGCAGAGGGCTTCATTCTGATAGATTCCAATCTGTTAATCATGCTTTCATCTTGTGTGTTGCTTTGCTGTCCTGGCTAGGAAAGTCAGGCCTACCCCAAGTCAGGACATTTCCTGTCTTCTCTTGGAGTTTTGTCCTCAGCCTCTGTGTTGAAATCTATCACCTACCACAGGCTCGCTCCCCTCAGGGAGACTTGTTGGGGGATACTGGGCAGGACTGGGGAGCGTTGTTCAGCCAGGCAATTACTCAGCTACCCCAGTCTCCGACTGTCCCCACCACTGTGACAAGGCACACCCAGTGTACTGAGGATTCTGCTGGTGCTGACATTTGGACTGTGGCCTGTTTTGGACAGCTTCTTCTCATGGTCACTTGTCAATGAACAGCTTTCAGCCAGCCAGTACACCCTCCAGAGGTGTCAGCCTGTGGTTTCTGGCCATTTGTCTGGGCAGTGACAGGGAATCCAGGTGACACCAGGCTGCCACATCCTGGCCAGTCCCCTTTATTTCTAGAGAGGAATTTGGGGCTGTGTTCCTGCCAGCAGGAGGAGTTATGCCAGAAGCCAGTACCCACCGGAGGAGCCGCTGTGAAGGCCAGCAGCCACACCGAGTGGCCGTCAAGCACGGCCCGTTTATTCTTACACTGGCTGAAATTTCTCGAGCCCCAGCTTCCAGCTCCTGACATGTAAGATGTCTTTCCCCTCCTCCCCATCTTTTGTCTGAACCCATCATCTGAAATCTTGTTATGATACCCTCTGCTCCATAAAGGCTTCCTGGGTCTCCTTTCCCGAGCAGATGTTGCTGGACCATGGGAGTTCCTTCACATCCAACTCTAAAGTGGCCCAAGTGGCTGCACTGGACACCGGCTCAGGTGTACAGCCAGGGTCCTTGTTTGCTTTTGAGACAGGGTTTCTCTGTGTAACAGCCCTGACTATCCTGGAACTCGCTGTGTAGACCAGGCTGTTCTTGAACTCATAGAGATCCACCTGCCTCTGACTCGTCTGGGATTAAAGGTGTATGCCATCACCACCCAGCTCATACCCTGGTTCTTAACGTCAGCTTTAAGACACTGGGTCTGTCCGCTTCTCCGAGCCTGTATGCTTACCTGCACAGCGGGGCTCAGATGGGGGACTTCCTCACTAGCTGCTCTGGAGCGTTAAGGAGCAGATGTCCGTGAAGAGCTACAGAGCTACGGCACCAGCCTGAACCAGTAGTCACACCGGAGATGGCTGCTGGTGTTCAGGACTTCACTATTATTCTTTTGGTTAATTTGGTTTTAAACTATGGTTGCTATTTTTTTTTTTTAAATCTGTGTTCCCTTTTACATTACAAAAGGAAGCTACCTTGTCTGAACTCTATATCTCAAACTTCTCCCACATAGTTTGTCCTAGTCAGGTTTCTGTCACTGTGGCAAACTCCTGACACAGCAGCTTTAGGAAGGGAGGGTGTGTTTCGGCTCACAGTTGGAGGGCACCCAGTCCATCATGGTGGGGACAACATGGCAGCAGGATCATGAAGCAGCAGGTCACAGGGCATCTGCAGGCAGGAAGCAGAGTGTGACAGTGCTGGTGCTCAGCTCACTTTATTTATTTATTTTTTTTACTTCAGTCCAGGACATTGGTCCATGGCACAGTGCCACCAAGTTTAGGTGGGTCTCCTTACCTCAGATAACCCAATCTAGCTAATCACTCATAGACGTGGCCAGAGATTTGCTTCCAAGGTAATTCTGGATCCTGTCAAGTTGGCAATAAATACAAATGTGACAGGCATTAACGCCTGGGTAGCTCCCTTTCTTCTGGGCCCAAGCTGAGGCAGAACCTCAAGGCAGGCTCTAAGTATCCCATCAACTATACATTTGTGAATGAATTGTTGATTTGGCCAGCATCCTCTTGAGCCAGTCACCATTCATGAATGAATTGTTGATTCAGCCAGCATCCTCATGAACCAATCACCTTTCAGGAGCACAGAAAGCTGACCACCAAGCCCTCCGCACCCAGTCTTCTTGGGGCTCACCCAATATTCAGACTACAGCACACTTACACATAGAAGCACTCTGTAAATGTCTTTTACAGTCAAAATGAAATGAAGCACACTCTAAAGCTGCCATGAAAACACATTCTCTTTTCAACTCTATGAAGGCCCCCTGACTTCTGGAGTCACCCAGAGGGTGAATGTTCTATCAGAATCTATGATTTCAGGTTTATCAGCTGTGGTTGCTTTAGCATTTATTACATGTCAAGTAAATGCAAGGCCAGCTTAACCCTCATTCGCATCTGTGTGTGTGTGTGTGTGTGTGTGTGTGTGTGTGTGTGTGTGTGTGTGTGTTTCCATATCAACCATTCTTGTGTCCATTCTATTCACATAGAGATGGAGATGTAGCTGGCAATCAGATTTCTGTCTCTGAGGTCATTATGAAGACATTTCATTGCTATCAAAATTTCTGTCAAGTATCTTTTGTGAGTGTGAATGTATATGTGTGTGGTATATGTCCATGTGTGTGCTGGCTCTTTTTGTAAGTTTACCTAGACATAGGGAAGGGGGAATCTCAGTGGAGGAGTCGTCTCATCAAATTGGCTTGTGGACATGTCTGTGGGACATTGTCTTAATTGCCAATTGATGTAGGAGACTGTGGGCAGACAGACCTGGGCTGTGAAAAAGGTAGCTGAGCAAGCCAGAGGAAGTGAGCCTGTAAGTGGTATTCTTCCTTGGTTTCTGCCTCAAGCTCCTGCCCTGAGTTCCTGCCTTGACTTCCCTTGATGATGGTTTGTGACCTGGAAGTGTCCAGACGAAATTAATCCTTTTCCTCTTCAAGTTGCTTTTGGTTATGGTGTTTATCGAAGCAACAGAAAGCAAACCAGGACCCACAACAAGCACTCTTACCCACTAAGCTGTATCCTCAGTCCCTCAAATATAATGTTTAATGCCCATTGTATGGCCGTTTCAAAACTAATCTTGGGGCCTAGCTCAGCGGTTAAGAGAGCTTGCTGCTCTTGTAGAGGATCCATGTTCAATTCCCAGCCCCCATACTGGGCAGCTCATAATTGCCAGTATCTTGAGCTCCAGCAGACCTGGCATGATCTTCTGGTATCTGAGGACACTGCCCCTCACAAATGGCACACACTCACACACACACACATAGACAGACACATGTACATAAATAAAAATAAATCTTAAAAAAACCCTTGATATCTGCATGCTTACCTATCAGAGATGTTCAGGGTTTTCTGTATTATAATTTTTACTTTCATTTATGCCTTCATTTTTTTTCTTTTAAAATATTTTCATTATATCCATTCATGTAGAACTGTATTATACAAGAACACTTTTACACATGTATTTTTTTATACATGGAGGTTATCCCCTTCTACTGTTTCCCCCACCCCTGCATTATTTTTCTTATTAGAATTATGCCCTTGTAGAGTTCCTGGTGTGGGACATTGAAGGATGCAGGGAGGGGGCAGCTGTGAGTTCTTACTCCTCCTGTCTTGGAAGCTGACTCTAGCTGACTACTTAGCCAACCCTGCCCCCCAACAACTCCCATACACTGAGTGGTGGGGCAGGGAATGGGCTGAGGGACGGGCTGAGGCCAGGTTCACACACCACCCAATAACACTTTGGTCCGGAGGGAACTGGCCAGCTTGTTTTCCCATTCTTGGCTCCTGTACACAGAAGAGTTTGTCTTGCAATGTCCGGGAGAGTCACAGGCTTAGAACAATGGTGAATGATTTATTTGGTAATGTGTGTTTGAGTCCAAAGTGTTGCTAAGCATGTTGAGCAGCTGTCTTCCCAGCCAGAAGTTTCCAGCTATGGCCAGGAGGATTTTCGCTCAGTGTGTGAGTTCACAGGACTATTTTAGCCTGCTGCTCAGTCTTCCCAGCCCTTGCTAGTGATCACGGTGTCTCTCCTTCTTTTATGCACATGGGATCAATGGTATGCAAACTAGAATTTCCCAAACATTAAACATTGGAAAGATCTGTTACAATAGAGTCCCAATTCAGTCTGTAGCAGGCTTGCACTTTTTCAAGTGTGAGCACACCATGTCATGTCTAAATGTCTACACACTGGCAAGATATCCTGTCTGATGGTACCTCAGGATGGGGGCAACTTCAGGGAGGATCTTTTCACCCTCTTGGGGCTCAGTGTTGCCCCATCTCCCAGCCACCATCTCAAGTTCACACCATGGCTAGGGGAACAGTCATGATCTAAACAAAATCTCCCCTTACAGCTTTTTGTGGCATTCTGAAGGGTTATGAAGTGTTTGTTTCCCCTAAATGAACCCGACAACAAGCCAAGAGTTGATTTATGCCTTGTCAAGAGCTGGAAAATATTTAGTGTGCTCTCCTCGAAGCCAAGTTTTGTTGGTAATTGATGAGTTACTCTGTAGCTTTGTCTTTGCCATGATGTCATCCCACGAACGTTTCCTTATGTCACTGAATGCCACTTTGAATGGCTGCGGAGTACCAAATAAAATTATCACACCGTGATTGATTGTTGGGTATTCAGAATAACTTTATCTCGATACAATTCAGTAATGTATTCGACAAACACACAGGAAATTCAATTATGTACTTCTAGCAATCAATAAGACAGACCTGGTCTTTAAGTGGCTCCAGTCTTGGGGGAAGATCTTATGACTTCATTGGACCAAGAAAACTCATGGGCCAGTTGACTCTAAAGGGTGGGGGCTCTCCCCCAAACCTGCTACTTCTCTCTAACTTTGGAGGAAGAAAGTGCTCAGGCCTCACATTGCACCCACTGTGTGTGTGTGTGTGTGTGTGTATGTGTGTGTGTGTGTGTGTGTGTGTGTGTGTGTGTGTGTGTGTGTATGTGTGTGTGTGTGTGTGTGTGTGTGTATGTGTGTGTGTGTGTGTGTGTGTGTGTGTGTGTGTGTCTGTCCCACATTAAACCAGTCACCATCAAAACCCTCTTCCTCTCTAGGGTAAGTAATTCTGTAGCAGGCTTGTACTCCTTCAAGTGTGAGTTTAAATGTCTACACACTGGCAAGATGTCCCGTCTGACGGTACCTCAGGACAGGGACAACTTCAGGTAGGATGTTAGACTCAGCTATGTGTGCTGGCAAAAGCTCACTAATGTCATGGGGAGGCCCCAAGACAATCTTAATGTCATTTTCTGGAAGGCCATCTGCTTCCTTTGAGGAAGGATCACTCCTTGGCCTTTTGCTCAGAAATTAGGCTATGCTGGCTGGCTGGCAAGCCCCAGGAGTCCTCCTGTCTCCACCTCCTCAGAGTTGAGATCCCACACACCGTGATGCCTGAGGGTATTTTCATGGGGCTCGAACACAGGCCTTCATGTTACTGGTGCAGCCATACCCCCAGCCCTCAGCTGGTAGATTTTCAAACGCGACAATACCAAGACTGACTCTTACTGTGACTAGGCATTCCGATAAATTCTTAATCAGCAAACACATGCAGCAAAATTACACGTGTACTAAGTTTGTTATAAATATTACTAGCACTGGGACATTCAGGACATCATTATAAACAACCAAAAGCTTCAGTACTTTTTATTGTAAATTGCACAACGGGCCCTTACAGAAAGCCCTTGGCAGGCCACAGTCGACCCAGGGCTGCAGCAGACAAGGGAACACAGCTCTACCGTGAGCTATGCTTATGTTTTCATTTACACTTATGAGTCAGAGGAAATGAGGACAGGTCAGAGCTTCACTCATTGACCAGTGATGGGAACAACTCCCTGAATTATATGTCGGGCTTTGGTTCCTGGAAGGCTCTTTTTCCTCCATTTTTTTGTACAATTTACAATATGCCATAGCATTCACAGATGTGCTCACAGGTACCTGCCAACTCAAAGCTGCATTGTAAGCATTCTCCCAGTTCATCTTGTAAGTGTGGATTGTGCACAAAGTGGGAACATCCGTTCTGCAGATGCTGTCCCTTTTCCTGGTGTAAACCTGTGGCTACTGATACTGTGGCATTGTGGGGCACTGGGCCAGGGAGGGTGCAGCCCTATGTCACCCAGTAGGATTTCTGTCCCACAGATCAGCAGGCCCAGACACCCTTGGAATCACAGAGAGTGGTTAAATAGCGAGGTGGTGATGGCTTATGATCTCCACCACTTTTCTTTTTCTTTTTGGTTTCTGAGACAGGGTTTCTCTGTGTAACCCTGGCTGTCCTGGAACTCACTCTGTAGATCAGGCTATCCTCAAACTCACAGAGATCCTGTCTCTGCCTCCTGAGTGCTGGGATTAAAGGCATGTGCCACCACCGCCCCGCCCTGCCCCCACTTTTCATCTAAGTTTATATGGTTTAAATTTAATAACATCTTAGTAAAACTGTTTTGTATATGAGAAAGGATGGTTTCACTATATAACCAGTCTGGCCTAGAACTTGTAAATCCCATTGCCCCAGTCTCCTGAGGACTAGGATGATAGGCATATGCCATGTTTGTACAAAGTGTCTGAAAATTTAGTAGTTCACCTTTCCATACCAGGAAAATAAAAAACGAAGCAGCATTTGCCACCAGAGCCAAGCCAGGCCCTTTCCTGACTCCTCAGGTAATCTGATACCTGAAAGTGAGACCTTCCGCCTTGGGAAGAGGGCTTGAAGTTCTGCTTGGTTGCTGAACTCTGTCTGCTCACTTAGAAAACTGTCAATGGTCCATATTTAGGTTGAAACTCACCTTGAGACAGTTACAAAACCTATTTTCTTTCTTTTTTTTTCAGTTAACTGTTTTTATTTTGCGCCTTAAAATATTTTTATTATTACTTACACATACGTGTGTGTATGTCTATATATATGCATGTGCCTGAGGTTAGAGCATCTCTTGGCGCTGGAGTTCTAGTCAATTGTGAGTTGTTTGATGTGGGTGGGGGGAATTAAATTCAGGTCCTCTGCAAGAACAATACATGTTCTTAACTACTAAGTCATTGCTCCATCCCCAAAAGCCATAATTTTCAAAATGTTATAGATTGTTAGTACTTTTAAAAGGCAGTTATGTCTCTCTTTTGAATGTAGTCTATGGAACTCAAGGGCCCTGCAATCCAATGCTTGCTAACAACATTTACACATGTGCAGAGAAATCCATCTTCAAAAGTCATGATCTTGGCCAGGTATAGTAGCAGCAAACACCTTTAGTCCCAGCACTAGGGAGGCAGAGACAGGAGGATCTCTGTGAGTTCAAGACCATCCTGATCTACATAGGGAGCTACAGGACAGCCAGAGCTTCATAGTGAGATCCTATCTTGAAAAAACAAAAACAAACAAAAAACCCAACACGATCTTATATTCCCTTTTGTCTTTGAATTTGTGTTTATGCTCTACTTTTCTTTCCCCAATTTTATACTAATGGAATATATTCTTGGTGTGACATGAAAATATAGATGCAGATAAAGACATGGGGGATTATAAAAGCCTTTGAATAGATGTTCTAAGTGTTAAAATGTCTTCCAAATTGATGTATCAGTGCAATTACTGTTGTTGACAATTGAACAAAACATAAGTTACATTGGTTATGCTACAAAAAATGGGACAATACTTTTGGAGACACATTTCCTAATGGCTATGTTGGATTTCCTTCTACCATTCAGTTATATAGTATTTCTGGGTTAGTCATTACAAAAAGTCACCAAGAGCTAATGTGTATGTGTGTATGTGGTATATGCATATATGTTTATGTGTGGACATGTATGTGGTATATGCCTGTGGATGTGCATATGTGTGTATGATGCATGCATGTGTATGTGGTATGTGTGTGTGTGTGTGTGTGTGTGTGTGTGTGTGTGTGTGTGAGAGAGAGAGAGAGAGAGAGAGAGAGAGAGAGAGAGAGAGAGAAGAGTGGGGAGTGGAGACTTCAACATCAGGGTCAATATACAGAAGTGAAAGACCAGAAGTCCCCCCTTACCTGGGCTTCTTCTAACGAACAGAGGAGAGCCCACCAAATATGAAGGTGAAGGGCAGGACCATGGGATGCTCCTTTTATAAAGGTACTATGTATAGATAGTACCCCAAAGCTTTTTGTCTCCTCCCTCAGCTCTAGCTCATATTTGGGAGTTCTTTTCTTTATTAAACTATCTCTGTTTCTGTTTCTAACCATGTATCCCCATTGTTATCCTTTGCCCTGGAACAAAAACAACAAACACAGGGAAAGATAACTTGAAAAGCTCAGGAGGCAAATGGAGAGAAAGCCACATCTTTCAAGCCAGGTGTGGAAGTCAGAGAAACAGCTGGAAAGTCCAGAATGTCAGGGAAAACATGCTTAGGCCTTTGGACAAAGAGAGTACTGTGGAATAATCTTGTTGTACACTGTGAAGATGTGTCACTTGGATTGGTTAAATAAAAAGCTAAATGGCCAATAGCTAGGCAGGGTTTTCGGGGCAGAGAGGATGCTGGGAAGAAGAAAGTGAAGTTGCCGGGACAGAAAACAAGCAAGACATGTAGGAGGAGAGGTAACAGCCAGGAGCCACATGGCAGCACATAGATGAATAGAAATGAGTTAATTTAAGTTATAAGAGCTAGTTAGAAACAAGCCTAAGCTAAGACTGAGCTTTCCATAATTAATAATAAATCTCCATGTGGCAATTTGAGAGCTGGACAGAGACACTACGAGAGAGAGAAAAAATTAAGCCAGCATTGAGCTAAGGGTCTGAGTTCAAAGGGTGTCTTATTCCAGGTCTATGTCAGGTGTCTCCCTCTGCCATTCTCTACCTTATTTTCCTGAGGATTCTCATCACTGAACCTGGAGCTGGCTGATTTGGTTAGAATGGGTGGCCAGTGAGCTCAGAGGATGCACTTATCCTTGCCCTCCATCCCACTGCTCTAGTTACAGCCTTATTGGACAGCTCCTGACTCTCACATGGTGCTGGGGATCTGAATTCAGGTCCTCGTTCTTGCACAGTGAGTGTCTTACCCACTGAGCCATCTCCCTGCCCCCAGGCTACCATTTTTATAACTCTAGAGTGCTGTAGAACATTATTTTAAGGTGTGTTACTTTTGTTTATGTTGCACTTGTTTAACTCTGTGAACCTGGGTTACTGTGCCTGTCTAAAACATCTGATGGTCTAATAAAGAGCTGAACAGCAACAGCAAGTCAGGAGAGAGAGAAAGGCAGGCTGGCAGGCAGAGATGATAGATAGAATGAGAAATCTGGGAAAAGGCTAAAGAAAAGAGATGGAGGAGTGAAAAAGAGAAGTGGCCAGAGAAGGAGGAGGATCCAGGGGCCAGTCACCCAGCTACGCAGCAAGCCACAGAGTAAGGGTAAGATTTACAGAAGTAAGAGATCGGGAAAAGCCCATAGGCAAAAGGTAAATGGGATCATTTAATTTAAGGAAAGCTGGCAAGAAACAAACCAAGCTAAGGCTGAGCATTCATAAGAATAAGCCTTCAAGCCGGGCGGTGGTGGTACTCGCCTTTAATCCCAGCACGTGGGAGGCAGAGGGAGGTGGATCTCTGTGAGTTCGAGGCCAGCCTGGGCTACAGAGCAAGATCTAAGACAGACACCAAAAACTACAACAGAGAGACCCTGTCTCGAAAAACAAAAACAAAAACAAACAAAAAATAATAAGCCTCCATGTGTGATTTATTAGGGAGCTGGGTGGTAGCCCCCCCCCCCCCCCCCCCCCGCAAAAGAACAAAACCAACACCACCAGAGTAAACTTTTTTAAGTTCACGCGAGTAGAAACCAGACACCACTTAATTGCTCAAACACCTTCCAAGTTGTTCTTTGGGTTGCTGTCCTCTGAGTATGGCATGGCCTTGGGGACACTCAACTTCAATTTTGTCAGAGGTGTGAAGTGGGAATGTGGTGGTATCTGCCTCATCAAAGGGTGTCTCTAGTGTGCCAGGCACTTTAAACACATGATTCACGTGATTCTTACCCTCACCTGTCTTCAATGCAAACAGAGAAACTGCGATGGTTTCTTTAATCTATAAGGATTTCTTGAGGCTGGAGAGATGGCTCAGTGGGTAAGTGCTTGCTGCATGAGGACCTGAGTTCAATTCCCACCATGTGCTTAAAGGCTGGGCACAGTCACTTGAGGGCCAGCAACCCCAGTGCTGTGGGCCTGGAGACATGAGGATCACTGGGGCTTGTTGGCCATAGCCTACCTCCAGGCTCATCAAGAAACACAGCCTCAAAGGAATAAGATGGAGAATAATAGAGCAGGATGCATAGTGTCCTCCTCTGGATTCTCTGTGTATGTTACTGCACACACATGTAGAATGTACATCTATCACACACACACATATAGTATATATTATATCACACACAGCATGTATTATATTACACACATGCATATTATATAGTATGTATGTACACACACACACACACACACACACACACACACACACACACACGCATACACATATACATGGAAGGATTTCTCGGGCACCTTCTCAGTATAGTAGCTAATATGATATTGAGCATGGAGGTCTGATGGGCTAAACTGTTGTTAGAGCAGGGCAGACTTAGGTATGTGATGGGTTGGAGTGGTTTGAATATGTCCTCAGATAATCCTACCTCCTGGTGGGCAGAGTGATAACTAGAGCCTGGGAGTGAGGGTAATGCCTTTTCTGAGGTCCTGGGGGTTACCCAGGCAAGGGCTCTGACTGGTGGGTTTAGAGTAAGCAGATTGTCCAAGATACCAAGACACAGAGTCTGGAGAGTCCCTGTGAGGTGGAGTGGAGTGCGTGACACCCTAAATCCAGTTGCTATGTGACAAGGAAGTCACATCAGGCGTCTGCATGGACTGTCTCAAGGGGGTGAGGGGAGTAGAAAACTGGAAAGTTCACTTATATTCAACATGGCTGCAGAGGCAATCTGAGAATGAGGAGACTTCTCTAAACAGCAGGTTCTCCCCCAAGGTCAGACTGTAGGTTCAGGACTGCAGCTTTGTTCCCTGGCTCTCTCTGTTACCTCACACACTCTAAGAGAAGCCAGCTGCCAGCTGTGGGCAACTGTCAGGGGAGACCGAGGTGAGGCATTAAGGAATTCTGCCAGCATCCTGAGAGTGGATTCTCTTTGGTGAGGCTTCAAGTGCCTTCAGGCTCTGCCACCAGCTTATCAGCCTCCTAAGTGATGTGGACAGCAGCCAGCTCTGACTCTGGGTCCCTAGCTGCAGGAGACAATATCTGTCCCAAACTCTTGAATGAAGGGAGTTGTTTTGTAGTCACAGAGAGCAAATCCGTGTAAATCTAAGGCTCTGTGGCCAGAAGACTATTTGGTCATTTTCCTGACGGAGACATGTAAGTTGAATCAGAGACAAGTGACTTATCCTTAGGATGCTGTTGATGGATAAAGTCTTAGCTCTAATATAGTCCAGGTATAGAAAGGGATACATGAAAGGCCAGCCAGCATTCTAAAAGCCATCACTAATTGGACTCAGTAGGTTACTGGTAGAAATATTTTTAAAAGGGCAGATGTGAAGTGGGTAGGGGACATGTTACAGGTGACTAAGAGAGGGGAAAGAAGGATAGAAGGTGGATGTGATCAAGACACATTGTTTTTAGGTGTGAAATTATTAAATAATGCTTAGAAAGAGAGATGATCGAACAGAAATAATTCTTAAACAGCCTCATAATGATAAAAAATTGACCCTATAACACCATTCTAACACATCAAGTGTTGTGTCTTGACTTCCCACTCTTCTACCACTCACTGATAGCCTCCTAAACAACACACAGCCTCTTGAAGCTTGGCATCAACCCTCTTTCATCCTCCACGGTTGTCACGGTGATCACCATAAACATGTAGGATTTTGCGGTATCAACAAGCCATAGCTCTCCCAGGCATTTGGGCAAGAATTCCTGTTATGTATTATATATAACCTTATGACAAACAACCACGGACATGCTTTTTCCACTCCCTTTCCCCTAGTTTCTCTTGGCTTTGTTCCCAGAAATGGAATGAACCGAAATGATAGATTTTTTTTTTTTTTTTTTTTTTTTGGCTCTTGGTAAGTAAAGGAATGCCACCAGGAGAGTCTACAAAACGTGGTGCAGTGTCTATTTCTGACTAGACTAGAGGTGTGGAAAGGGAGCCACTTCAGGGGCCTGGCATATAGAGGTTTGATTGGCCTTGAGGACAGATGGAATCAATTCTGAGAGAAGGTGATAGACTGAGGAGCAACCACCTGTTGCTATTTTACTGACAACCTAGTATGTGTCAGTCATATTACATGTATTTTCATGCCTGTAACCTTAAGTGTGTGTGTGTGTGTGTGTGTGTGTGTGTGTGTGTGTGTAAGAGAGAGAGAGATACATAGAGAAAGCAAGGCCATTCAACCAGCCGGTAGTGCGGTTAGCTTCAACTGTCAACTTGATACAGCCTAGAATGGGAAGAGTCTCAGTCTGGGGTAGTCGAGATCAGGTTAGCCCATGGGCGTGTCTGGGGAACTGTCTTAACTGACTGATGTGGGAAGACCCATCCCACTGTGAGCGGCACCACTCCCTAGGCAGGAGGAGGTCCTGAGTTGTGTGAGAGCGGTGAAATCCAGCTGAGTACGGCAATGAACGGGGCTTGCATGAGTCAATTTCTCTCTGCTTTGTATCGTGGCTGTGACATGACCAGCTCTTTGAGGTTCCTACCTTGGTTTTCCCATAACACTGGACAGTGACCTGGAACTGTAAGCTGAAATGACTGTTTCTCCCCTAAGCTGCCCTTTGCCAGGGTGTCTTATCACAGCATGGAGTAGGTGGAAACTCAGACCTGCGA
Source organism: Onychomys torridus (assembly GCF_903995425.1). NCBI lineage: Eukaryota > Metazoa > Chordata > Mammalia > Rodentia > Cricetidae > Onychomys > Onychomys torridus. Next base: position 72,667,175 of record NC_050456.1, on the reverse strand, counting down.
GCCTTTATCTTGTGCCTCGTTCACTACTCAACATGGTCTTGAAATGCAGTTTGATTGCAAGCCAGGGTCATAGGTTGTTAACCACGATGACCTCCAGCCTCCTCCAGTTGGTATTATCTGGGGACACCAAGCCACAAACATACAGCATCCACTTCCTCAGAAGCTCACCACAGACATCTCTGAATTGCCTCCACTGAACTCGAGACTGGGGTGGGACTTGTTCAAGTTCAGTCCAGTGAGTTAGCCACTTAGTCCATTCCTGTTCACTGTTTCTGTCCCTCTCCACTGCCCCCATCCGCAGACTGACATTCTGCATGTTCTTTCAGGAGACCTGGTTGTGAATCCATTTACTCTTTCGGATGTGGAACAAGGGTGTGGCCAATTCCTGCATCCCCATCCTTGTGGCCAGACAAAGGTGGGCCCCAACTTTCCTGCCACCTCCGAAGGCACAGGAAGTCTGGACAGAGTCCTCTGCCAAATCTCAAGTGTCCCTTCCTTTCCAGTCCTCACTGCAGGGACTGGTGCCCAAGGTTCCTCCTCACATGCTGCTTAGGGTTGTTTTTTTTTTTTTTCTTTTTCTTTTTTTTTCCTTCATGTGGTTCTCAAAATAGCTGTGCAGGAATTGGCTGTGTTTTACTCACTGAGGGAAGGAGTCTTTCAAGAATGGCAGAGACATCCTGGAATGGAGTCAGGGAAAGGGAAGGCAGAGAGACAATTGTACCTTTGGGGTTGGTCATTCTGGTTGGGACATTATGTCTGGTGCTGATGGCTAAGGCATTAATCAGCTGGGAGATGGGGGTGTGGGGTGCTGTGGAATGGAGGCCTCTGTTCACAGGAGTGGCCTGAAGTAGCTGCAAAGGTTTTTATTTCAAGACAATTTTTTGAGGGAGGTAAAATCCATAGTAGCCTAAAATGAACTACCTTAAATCCTGCAATTCAGTGATACCCAGTACATTCAGAACTTGGTCCAACCGCCATACTGTCTTGGTCATCACCCCCAAAGAAAATCCTGTACCCATTAAGTTACTACCTATTCTCTTCAAGCACGTGGCAGCCACTGACCTGTTTTCTGTCTCTATGAATGTAACAGTTCTGATATTTCATACAAGTGGACACATGCCTGGCGTGGCTTCTTTCACTGGTCCTGTTTTCAAGATTCATCTTGGTGGTGGTGGTGGTGGTGGTGGTGTGGTAGCAGTGGTGGCATGTATCAGGGCTTTGTTCCTTTTAATGACTGTGGTGGCTGGTCCCCATGTATTTTGAATTAGACTGCTTGGTCAACAGGGAGTGGAATTCTTTGATAGGATTAGAAGGGATAGGGGGTGTGATCTTATTGGAGGAAGTGTGTCACTGAGGGTGGGTTTTGTTGTTTCAAAACCTATGCCAGGCCCAGACTCTCTTCCTGCTGCATGCAGATCAGGATGTAGCTCTCAACCACTTCTCCATCACCATGCCTGCCTGCCTGCTGCCATTGCTCCCTGCCATGATGATAATGTACTAAACTTCTGAAATGGTAAGCAAGGCCCCAATTAAATGCCTTATTTTATAGGAGTTGCCTTGGTCATGGTGTCTCTTCACAGTGATGAAGACAATGACTGAACATATTCTGTTCCACAAATAGACCACATTTGTTATTTCATCCAGCAGTGGACGTTGAGGTTGCTTCTATCTCTTTGCTACTATGGGTGTTCATGCAGAATTGCTGTGCCATATGGCTATACCATTTTCAAATTACACCAGCAACAGACAGCATCTCTACAGTCTCACTGCCACTTGCTGTTTTCCGTGTCTCTAATGATAGCCAGCTTCGTGCACATGAAATGTCTGACTACTGTTTTGATTTGCATGGCTTCAGTGTGGGCATCTGAAAGGGAAATGCTTGGGCTTTGAAACAGGTTAGATTAATTTCCAATCTCAGAGCTGAAAAGGGCTTTGGGATCTTTTGTTACTTCCCAGTCTCTCCCATTTTACAGACAACGAAATAGAAATCTAGAAATCACAAGGCCACACAGTAGTGGGCTGAGCTAGGGCAGGAAGTGCAATTCTCTTGTCTGGATTCAGTGCACCCCACTCAATCTGCACACATGTGGGCAGATTATGAGTCTAGACAGACCTTCTCAGCCTATAGTTTGTGACCCCCACAGGGGTTGTATATCAGATATCCTTCATAGCAGTTATTTACATTACACTTCATAACAGTATCAAAATTATAGCTATGAAGTAGCAAAGAAATAATTTTATGGTTGGGGGTCATCACAACACAAGGAACTGTATTAAAGAGTCACAGCATTAGGAAGGGTGAGAACTGCTGGAACATCTGAGCTTTGACTCTGAAGAAAGTCCCAAAGCAGTTGATCCATGGTCCTGTTGACATGGCTTGCTGCTACCCACCAACAGAGACAAGGGTAGGTCACTGGCTACACAGTGGAGCCAGCAGGATTGCATTCCGGCTAGCTTCCTTTGTCCTTCTAGATATTAACCACCCCAGCCTCCTGTCTCTCCCGTGGCTTAGTCTTATCACACTTTCATTTACATGTAAGTGGAGGTTGGTTGGATAGGTGGATGTTCGTGTCTATGACTGAGTAGGTATAAGGGTGGGTGTTGGATGGAGGAGCAGATGAGTGCTTGGATGATGGATGGATGGATGGATGGATGGATGGATGGATGGATGGATAGGTGTATGTTTTAAGTAGATGAATGGATGGATGGGAGTTTGAATGGGTGGGAAGATGGGTAGATTGGTGGGTAGGGAGGTAGACAGAAGGTTGGACTGATGAGTAGATGGATGGGTGAGTGTTTGGGTGTAGGGGGCCATCCCTCAACCCCACATCTCCCCAAAGTACTCTTGAGTAGGAGCAGCAGGAAATATTAGTTACAAGGGTAGAGGGGAGAGAAATGGATAGAAAATACAAGATAGCCTAGAGAGGGCCTGGATCCTAATCCATCGGGCCCTGACTGTCTCTGCCCTAGGGTATTTAAAGGAATGCCAAGGGGTGGAGCAAAAGACCTCCCCCTAGCACAGTCAAGTGCAGACCATCTCAGACACCTGGTACTCAGTCCTGTGGTCTATAACAAGAATCTTAAAAGGTCTTATTAATAGAAAAACCCGGAGCCAGGTATTAGGGTGAACATTGAAAGATCAGAGAAACAGAACAAGCCACATCCAACCTCACCTTGCCAACTTCTCAGCTGATCTTATTTCCTCAAACTGAAAGCCTCTGAATCCTCATCCTAATGGATCTCAGCTGAACTGCTGCTAAAAGCTTAAAAAGCCTTTAGTTCCTGTTCCTCATGCCTTATGTACCTTTTGCCATCCAGCCTTAACTTCTGGGATTAAAGGTGTGTGTCTCTCCCAAGCAAGACATGAGATCTCAAGTGCTGGGATTAAAGGTGTGTGTGCCACCATTTTCTGGCCTTTATGTCAGTCTAGTGGCTGTTCTATTCTCTGACCCCAGATAAGTTTATTAGGGTGCACAATATATTGGAGGACATAATATCACCACAGTGGTCCAATCATTCTCTTTATGCAGACCTGCTGGGTAAAGCCTAAATGTGCTCCAACAGATGTATGGGTAGCTGTGGTATAGATGAGTGTTTGGATGTATGAATAAGTGGATAGATGGTATATGAATTGATGTTTAGGCAGCTGAATGGACATGCAGACAGAGCACCTCCCCTTTCCTACTGCCCTCCTCTTCCACAGATGCATACTCTGTAATTCCTGTTCTATGGTTGGTGTTTACAGAGAGTAGGGTGCACTCGTTTTGAATGTCTGCCTTCTCAGGATCCAGCCCCCTTGGTCCTTCCCATCTCTTCAGTGAGCTCTATTTGCCTGTACCAAGCTCCTGATTAGTTTTGTCCCAGAAGCACAGACTTTGCTTAGCTCTCTCTTCTTTTGACAAACTTGACCTTACCCTCTCTAACTCCAAGGGCAAATTCTTGCTCACTCTTTTTTTTTAAGATTTATTTATTTTATGTATATGAGTGCTCTATCTGCATGTACAACTTTATGCCAGAAGAGGGCATCAGATCCCATTATAGATGGTTGTGAGCCACCATGTGGTTGTTGGGAATTGAACTCAGGACCTTTGGAAGAGCAGCCAGTGCTCTTAAACGCTGAGCCACCTCTCCAGCCACCTTGCCCATTCTTAAACCAGTCCTCAGGCTTCACTGCCCCCAACCCCTGAAATCAGCTTTCACTGAGGTGAGCTGCACAAGACTTGGTCATGCTCACTTGCCCACCACATTTAAATACTGGCCCCTCCTTCTCCTTCCCCTTGATCCCTAACAGTCTGCTCTCCTGGTCCCCCTCCTGGACACCCTCATCTCCTTTTCTAACCCTCTTGCAGCCAACCCTTACCTGCTCTACTGTTTTATTCTTAGATTCTCTTAAAAAGTATGTGTGTGTGTGTGTGTGTGTGTGTGTGTGTGTGTGTGTGTGTGTGTGCATATGTGTGTATATGTGCCCAACGAGGCCAGAAAATGGCACTGGACTCCCTGAAGCTACAGTGACAGGCAGTTGTAAGCCACCATGTGGGTGCTGAGAACCAAACACTGGTCCTCTGGAAGAGCAGCAAATACTCTTAACCAGTGAGCTGTCTTTCTAGCCAACTCTTGGCTTTTTTTTGTAAATGTCACTTATTTCCCATATCACAGGTAATGAGCACCAAATCAGCTATGGTCCTTAGATTTCTTTTAAAAGTCTCTCTCTCTCTCTCTCTCTCTCTCTCTCTCTCTCTCTCTCTCTGCATCTACTCTAAAAAGCCAACTTCCCATGAACATATAGTTCTCATAAATGTGTACCTCAACCATCATGGCCAAAGTGAATCCTGAATTCACTCTCATATTTGTCTCTCTTATCTGAACCCTTGCACAGGTGCATATGTGTGTTATTTGTGCTGCATATCATTTTTGAGTTATTTCTCTGTCACTGTGTTTAAACACCATGACCAAAAGCAACCTACAGACAGAAGGGTTTATTTGGGCTTATCATTCCGGAGCATAGGAGTCCATCATGGCAGGCAGGCTTGGCCTCCAGCAGGCATGGTGGCCGAATCAGGAAGCTTACAGCTCACTTCTTCAACCTCAACCATGAAAGACAAAGGATAATTAAGAGTGACTCAAGGCTTTCATCTCAAAGCCCATCCCATGACATACTCCTGCTGCAAACCCTCACCTCCTAAACTTACCCTAACAGTACCCCTACCAGGGACATGTGCTCAAGTACTGCAGCCTGTGGGAAACACTTCCCATTCAAATCATTGCAGACATGTGTTATGATGGTTGGCTTGGACTCTGGCTGAGGCGTTGTATCATTTCTTGTTTTTAAGCTATTCCATTTGTGTAGATGTAACTATCTTGTTAAATAAGAAACACAGAACCAATTGCAGAGTTAAAAACCACGAGGTCAGAGCAAGAGCGGAAAACCTTACCCTTCACTGCTTCTGCTGTCCTTCCTCTCCACAAGAGAGCTACTTCTGTGTGTCCTGTCTTTTTTATAGACTTTCTGTTCTATTTTCTCATTGGTTGTAAACCCAGCCACATGACCTCCTCGTCACTGCCTGTTTGTACAGACCTCCAGGTCTTCTATGGTTGCTATTGAGATTAAAGGTGTGTGTCTGCCATGCTGGCTGTGTCCTTGAACACACAGAGATCTGCCTAGCTCTGCCTCCCAAGTGCTGGGATTAAAAGGTGTGCACCACTACTGCCCAGCTTCTGCTCTGGCTTGCTCTGACCTCAAGGCAACTTTATTAACATACAAATAAAATCACATTTCAATACAAATAAAATATCACTATATTTCCCCTTTTCTATTTTAATAAAAAGAAAAAAAAGAAAAAGTTATAACTAATATAAGAAAAACTATATACAAAAGTACAATAACTATATATACCATATATACAAACAATAAATACCTAAACAATGTCTAGTCCATTTACATTTGACAAATTCAGAGAAAATAATTCCATTATCTATCTTATTTTGGTAAGTCCAAAATGTACCTGATTCACTTTCTATCCTAACTTATATTACTAACGGAACTGTCTTATAATGTCTTTCAAATTTATACACTTACAGCTCTTAGTGAGTTTTTCTGAAATCCTTAACAAAGATAATTATAACTATAACTAACTGATCTTCAACTCCCTCAGAGACCCAAGAAGGAAATAATACTACCTAATAAAAAATAAAAACAGGAAGTGCATGCAAGTAGCTTCCAAAAAAAAAAATGTGAGTTGACAGAAACAGCCAGCTGACTGAACAGTCATCTAAGGTTTCTCCGCAGTGTTGGGGCATCAACTTCAGCCCATAGGCTTAGCGTATCTGACAGACTCATTTGTGAACTAGGATGTATACAAGGTCAACAGTTTGACCTCACACCTCACATTTGGTGAGAGCAGTCCATGTACCAGAAATACCTGAATTCCATTAGTGTCATGTCATGATTCAGGATTTTAAATTCTGGAAATTATTTATTTTTTTTTCAATTCAGCTGTCCATTTTTCTTGGCTGTGTGTATGTGGCTTAATCTTGGCATCCCGTTGTTCTCCACATCCCTCTATTAAATGCCAGTTTACTATTGAGAGGGGTGAGCTTAGTTACTCTTCAAGAATAACTGTTTCATCTGCTGTTCCATTGCACATCAGAAGCCATTGGCCCACTGCCTGTTCAGCTGCCTTTGAAGAAAAGGGCATGGTACCTTTTACAGATTGCAAAGGCCTCTCACTTCAGGGATGGTACCATATTGTCCTGGCTTCAGAAGATGCCTTTTGTTAAAGCCACAACCACACTTGTTTTGGCAAGAATCAGTAGTCCTTTGTTTCATGTCCTATCCTGTTTGTCAGCAGTTGATTCAAGGATACTTTGTTGTCCAGTGGCTAACTTTTGCCACAATGAAAGTTAACTCCATATGCAGTTTCTTAAATGCCCATATTTTCTCTGAAGTAGATTGGTACTACCAGGAGCCGACATGTCTCATAGTCATAGCAAAAAAGAAAAAAATCCTAAATTATTAAAACGTTTTAAATGCCATATTCTGTAGATCTCTGAAGGGTTTGAAAATGACCTGTGTATCTAAAATATATCTGTTTGATCTTGAAAACACACCTAATATGACTACAAGTTCAATTGTAATGTCTAACCACTAACTTTCATTTCTATATATCCTAATAGTTGGTAATACTAACATTCAAGGATTAGCAAATTGCATTACATTGTTAAATGAATGGTATAAATACAATATCTCGAGCAAGACTAGAAATATGTGTATGGCATATTCTAACAATCTCAATCTCAATAATAATAATAATTTGTATATAATATAAAACAATCCAATCCAATGTAAAGTATTTAAAACTAGTAATTATTTTTTCTTTTTTCTTTCTTTCTTTTTAAACAAGCACCTTTTGCCTAGCCCTTTTCCTAACCCTTAACAACAACTTGTAACCAACCCTCCTAAACAATGAAAACTATCCCAGACCCAAAACCCATAAAAAGACTAAAAAACCACCCACCCCACACCACCCCTTTGGGAATGTGGGCGTCGTATTCTTAAAATTGCTTCCTGCTGGGTATGGGGGAAGTTATCTTTATTCTGAAAAGAAAAATGTTGGGTTAATTGTCAAATTCTAGGAAAGGTAACTATATTCTTTGTTATCCATAATGCCAAAGTTCAGGGTTTATCTTAAGTCCTTATTCAAGTAGTCTTTGAAACTGGATCATCCCAGATAGTCATCTCAGAATTGCTCTAAGCACTTTGTAGTCCAAAGCTGATCTGTAGATGATGTTTGTCATCTTAGTGATATTATTGTCCACGTGGAATTGTCATTGTGGGGCCCCATCTTCTTCCTGGAGATTTCAGTTGATGTTTGGCCTGGCCGTGATTTCCTGCAGAAAACTGAAAAGAGACTCGAACAGAAAGACATGTGTAGGCAGCTAATCGAAGCCTTTTCTCTAGAATTAACTAGTACTCATATGACCATTATTATCTTAACAAAGTTAAATATATATATATATATATATATATATATATATATCTTGTAAATTTTGATATAAAATTCATACTTTAAGAAAAATTTAAAGAATCAGAATAGAATCAAAGAATTGAGATTAGTAATAGAATAGTCCCTTAATTAATTTGGTTTTTCTCCTGTCCCATGTCAGAGGATGGCTCTTTCTTCTGGTATGATACAGGGAGTTTTCATTTTCCTTTTAACACATTTGCATGTCAGCAAACCGGAACCTCAGTGTGTAGGATAGCCCAGTTAACACTGGACACAGGGCATACAAGTGAAGATTTTCTACTTTGCATATAGCCAATGGCAAGGCTGTGAGCATTGGTAGCCCCAAGGGAACCAATTCTAGATTCACTGGAAACTGCCTTTCTATTTTCCACCACACTGAAGCAGCATGAAGCCCTCCCTGATGCAGCCAGCTGATCTAGAATTTTGTTCCCAGCATGGGGTCTGGTTCTGTGTCTCTCTTCTAAAGCTGGGCAAGAGCCTCCGGCTGCTCTGAGAGAGTTCTATACCAGCTGCAGTCCAGGTCCATCACTCTGGCTGGGGTCATTCTCAGGCTTTCCCGTGCTCTTCTAAACGCAAAGTGTCCTGCTCCCATCCAGAAGGAATGTGCGTGTGTGGTGCATTAGCAGGAAGCTTTGTCCAGATGAGTGATTCCATGTGGCTTATTGTTTTATATTGAATTATTCTTTGATAAACACAAATCATCCGTGAAAACCATTTCTTGGCTTCATTTATCACATCAAAGCCAGTGTGGGGTGAGGTGTGCCACCCATGAAAGCTTGTAGGTGCCTTCTTCCCCTGCTGTGGTTGGACCATGCTCCCCAAAGCTCACATTTGGAGTCTTAACTCCCAGTTGACCAGCACTGAGATAAGGCAGGGTCTTTTAGAGGCCATCAGGTTCCTGCGAGATTAATACCTAGCTCTGGGGACCAGGGATAATTATCTCAGGAGTGGGTGAGTTTTTGCTGTCTGGGAACTGAATTGGTTATCTCTAGAACAGGTGTTAGGACACAAGGCAGCTGGCCCCGGGGGTTTTGTGTTCTCTGAACACACCTGCTTGCTTTTCTTCCTCCATCATGAGTTGAAGTCACATGAAGTCCTTTAAGCCCCCCCCCCCCACCCCACACATGTAGATAACTGGCCTTGAACCCCCCCACATGTAAAGAACTGGTCTGGAAGAGTCCCCCCCCACACACACACAACATGTAGATAGCTGGCCTTCCCAGACTCTGGAACCAGAGCCAAAGTAAATGTCTGCCTCAGCTCCAATTCTGTTGTTGATAACACAAGACCACAGGCTGGGTAAGTTGTAAAAGAGGTTTATTTTTGGCTCAGAACCCCTGGTCTGATGTCAACTGGCCACATCTGGCAGGGGCCTTCCTGCTGGCAGAGTCCCAAGGCCTCACACAGCTTCACATGGGTTTTCTCCTACAAATCCACCAGGTTCAGTCATGAAGCCCCCTCCCCTGGTGTCCTCAGATAATTTTACTCACCTCTCCAGGCCCCACCTTCATCCACCAGAGTCAGGTAGAAAGCTCGATCTTAAAATTTCATGATGGAGATGAGATTTCAGTAAGAGTTTTCAGAGGGGAGAGGTCATATGCAAATCATAACAAACTCTTTTCTTTATAATGTACCCAGTCTCAAGTATTCTGTTGGAGTAGCAGAAAACAATGCAAGACACCTACTTCCTTCTCTCTTCTCACCTCGATAGGACGCCTAACCTAGTCAGCACTCTTCCCAGCATTCCAGCCCAAGCTTGGGCGCCTTCTGTTCCCATAGTCTACTCCCCATAACCACCCATCACCATCCTGCTGACCCCTAGTGATATCTTGATGTCTTGAAAGCTGTCTATGTGAAGTCTGGTCCAGCCACAAAGCAAATGCTTTTCACAAGCAGGCAAGTTACCTTTTCTGTGCCTCAGTTCCTTTGTGAGGTGACACTGAAACTTGTTACACTAACAAGTGTTAATAAAGTTCCCCTATTTCCCCAGGACTGTCTTGACGTGGGTGTAAGCTAAGTGGCCAGACCAGCATGTGTGGACATTATGGTACCTCCCCAAGGTTCCCTGCAACCCCAGGCAATCTTTTTATCTTGCTCATTAACATAAATAAAGGCCATCAGCCTCCCCCTCCTCATGTCAAAACTACATCTATTGATCATACCTGCATGTCAACTACGGTCCTAGGCATCCTGGGCAGTGTCCATCCTCTGTTACTCTCTTTGTTCTGCCCTCTTCCAGAGGAAGTCACAGCTGATGACTAGCTAATCAGGGATGTAAAAATCTCAACACCTTTTTCTCAATTTAGAACACCTCCCAAGATCAGTCCTAGCTCCAGAGGGGGATTATGAGAAGTTTCAGGGGCTATATATTGGGGGTCAGCTTTCCACACCACCTCCACCACCCCAATCCTACCTCCCTTCCTTACTGAAGTGTCACCTCCCAAGAATTGCCCAGCTTCCCTTCTGAATCCCATCTGCCTCTTGATCTGTTTCCGGGGGATTGGAGGCCGGGAGTGTAACAGTTGTGGTCAGGACTTCTCAACAGGAGTGTAAGTAACCTGAAGGTGGAGTTTCAAGGATTACCCATGCTGAACCTGGGTTTGTATGTGATTTGCTGTTCTGGCTTTGGAGAATGGAACACACTTTGCTCATCCAAGCCCTGGGGATGGGTCTGGACTGATCTGAAGTCTAAGGTGGCTACCAAACTGGCAAATTGGCAAGGAGACAAGTTAGAGGCCAGGTTAGGAGTCACCTCTACCTCCTGCACTATGGGAAAGTGGTACCCAGAGTGGACAGGGGGTCCCACTGAGTGAGCTCAGATGACTGGTGTCTATGCATGAGAGTGTGTAAGGTGCTGCTGACTGCACCACCAGAAGACCCAGCTGAAGAGAACTGAGCCCTGAGGATGTTGTCATCTCAAGGGACAAACTGCATAGCTTCAACCATTCCATTTACAAACTCAACATCCTTCCATTTTCACTTGAAACCAGAAGTGGGGTGCGTCTTACTGAGCATGTGCTTAGGATGCGTGAGACTCACTGTTCACTTTCCATCATGGCCCAGACATTAGAAACAAAATTTGGATATGTTCAATCAGATTCAGGGCAATGACTTAACATTTTGACTCCCCCACCCCCCATTTATTAAATAGTTAAGTACAGACACCCATGGAGAAAGGAGAACATCGATAACTTCTCTATGTTAGTACCTTTAATGCCATCTTTCCCCTGGGTTGTTTTGAATTTTGTTCTAAACCAGAGCCCCAAATTTCACCCCGCAAATCAGACAGCAGCTCAAGGATGGATCTGGCTGCAGAGGGGCTTCCAGGCTTCCTCTGGGCTCCACAGGGCTAATTGGGAGCCAGAAACGTAGGTTAAAGGAGATAGATATAGTGTAGACACAAGACCTCCTTTGAGGAGCCAAAGTGGGCTAAATGTGTGTCTAGGACCTTAAGCAATGTGGTTTGGGTTCTAGAAGGTTCCAAGCACTGATTAGAAGATGCCTACAGGAGAAAGAGACAGTAGAAGGGGCTCTTTTGATTGCTAATTGATTAGGAGGGCCAAGTTCATAAATAATCTCAAAGATGCTGTTTACAGCTAATAATTCCAAGTATTTCATTACAAGAAGATAGGTCCCTTCTCAGAAAATCCCCTAGGAGATTGTCCCAGCACTCAAACCTTCCCAGGGAGCAAATACTGTTTATGTTCTATCCACTGTGTGACCCTCCACTCATCCCCACACCAGGGAGCTGCTCCACAGTGACTCACTAATATTCCCAAAGCAGATCACAGGCAGATTATAAATAAAACCTGCCAGGGCCCCTTGTCCATGTCAGATTTTATGGGGAACCATGTTTGGGGTAGGGCAATCTGTCCTGCTCCATGTGGTACATCTCTGGGAATTACAGTTTGGGGCATGGCTGTTGCAGAGAGAGAGATTGTGGACCTGGATGTGTGTCTCGCAGCAACCACACTGACTTGAAAAAAGCAAGTTCCCAGCAATGTGTGAAACTGGGGTATCTTCAATGTTATAATCTATAAGGGGGAAGCAATGACCATACAATGGCCTGGACCTGAGGGATGCACTGCATCAGGGTCTATGTGATACCTACCACCACCCTCTTTTGAAAGAAGAAACTGAGGATCATGCATGTTGGGTAACACAGTCAGGGTGCCTGCATGGAAACCCAGGATCTGTATTCAAACACCAAGCTTTCTGTCTAACCTCAAGTCTGTACTTAGCACCCAGAGAAGTCCTCTAGGCATGTCTCAGCAGCATGATGCCCTGGTCTGAGATGCTTCCATTTATATGGTGGTGTGTACTTAAGACCCCAAGCCCACCTAAACCTCCAGTTTTAGTCTGCTGCTCCACCTTTCCTCCTAGTACCTGACATTAGTCTCACCCACAGTGACTGTTATCTGTCACAACAGGGCCTCAGTAATGTTCTGCTTAGTTTGTGTCCACTTGTCACTTGGGAAATGGGAACCTCAACTGAAGAATTGCCTGGATCAGATTGGCCTATGGCCATGTCTGTGAGACATTTTCTTAATTGCTAATTGATTAGGAGGGCCAAGACTACAGTAGGTGGTACCATCCCTAGGCAGGTAGGCCTGGACTGCAAGAGAAATCTAGCTGAACAAGCCAGTAAATGTGGTCCTTCATGGTCTCTGCTTTGGTTCCTGCCTCCAGATTCCTGTCTTGGCTTCCTTCAGTGATGGACTGTCACTTAGAACTGTAAGATAAAATGAACACTCTTCCCCTGAGGTTGCTTTTGGTCAGTGTTTTATCACAAACAGGGAAGGTACTAGAACAGGAGCCATCTCCAGTACCTGGGGTCAGAGACTGTGTTCTGTAACTAACTGCCTGGCCTATCTCGCCCGGCACACTAAGAAACCAATTACCCTTGATAACCCTCATCTGCCAAGAAGAGTGTGTTCTTGTCTCCCAATATTCTCCAGCCTGTCCAATTGAGAGACGTTGGGAAGCCCTGAGCACCTGCATGGCCACAGTGTCCATGCCCGAGTGCCACAGTTACCTGGTACTCTTGTTCAGACCCCTCACCTGAGGGCTACAATAGCATCAGGCTCTCCCCACAGGCAGGTGGAGGGCACCCAAGCTCCACAGGTCAGTGCTGTGACTGGGCAAGTGTGAGACTCACTCTGTTTACTTCTGAGAGACAGACTCATTCAAATTTATAGATGCAACGTTCTATATCTCTAGTTACAGAAAATAGCTCCCAGCTGCAGCTGCTTCCAGACCTCTGCAGCCACTTCCTGCCTTTGTCAATGTATATGTGAACATTCCCAGGCTCCTCATTTCTCAACGTCCACACCTTGCCCACACCCTGCACTGGCCTGGCTGGGCAATCACCACCCAAGTGGTCACTGCCCTGAGTGAGCATGGTCCAACTGTTTCACCCATGCCCTGCTGAGATCTCAGAAACAATAAAACTCCCTTGGTGGTGGTCAGCCTCATGTGTCCGACACCTGTCACAACTCCAAGTTGACTTGTTTTGGCAACAGACTGATAAAGTTCCTAAACATGGTAGGGGAAGGGGTTGTATCCGCTTGCTGAGTCTTGGGATTATGGTACAGGAACTGGTGGCTTGGCTGTGAGCCTGTGTAGAGAAAACTTCTCCCTCCTCTCTCCCTCTAGAAACTGCCATGGCCACCACATGGCATGTCCTGCTGAGTCCGGAGAAGAACCTGAATCCCCATCCGTTCTTAGGGAATGGCCTGCATGGGCGCGTTTATGCTCTTTGTTTTCTGAAGAATGAGCCACTGTGGACGTGGACATTCTCAGGCCCCCACACTGCTAAAGGACATGGATTTCTGGTCTGTTTAGAAATTAGGTCACATTTGGAATTGCCTCAGAAGTATTCACTGCTCGTGGATTTCCTGTTTCATCAAGCTCTCATCTTTCCAGGCTGTAAAATTGTAGGGGAAAGACTGAATTACGCATCGTATAATGTTGCAAGTGACTGAAGATCAGAATTGAGGTTCTGTTGCTGGAACCCTTTGAAATTGCAGTCCAGCAGCTGTGCCGTTTGCTGGCTGTGTGGCCTTAGAAGAATTACTCAGCATCTCTGGTCCTGGACACAGAATGGTATGGTAGCAGGTGGAATAAAGAGTAGACTGCGAAAATGATCACAGTCCTTTACTTCTGTCCAGACACTTGCCATTTGCTATGGCCTTTGATGTCCTGCCCATCAAAAAATGATTCCCATTTCCCCTCCTTCCCAGAATCTGGGGTTAGCTGCCTCCCATCAGACACTGGGTCAGCATGTGCCCACTGACAAAAGTTGTGCACTGTATTGCTTAGCTAGCAGGGTTTTCAGAGCCCCTGGGTGGAACAGGACAGCTGCAGCCCAAAGGTAGATGCATGGCTCTGGAAAGAAACAGCATCAGGAGGGACTCGCGGCATCCACACTGCACACCTCCTCACTCCACATGTCACTGCCGACCTTTCCAGAGTTTGTTCTGTCTTTAGTTGTGTGTGTATGCATGCATGCGTGCACACACACACACACACACTCGAGTGCAAATGTCTGCTGAAGCCAGAGCCACCAGGTCTCCCTGGAGCTGGAGTTACAGGTGGTTATGAGCTGCCCAAAGCAGGTGCTGGGAACCAAACCTGAGTCTTCTGCAAGAGCAGCCCATGCTTTTAACTGCTGAGCCATTTCTCTGGCTCCTTCACTGTTGAGGATTAAGGACACTTGAGTTCTTAGTATAGTTTGGACACAAATACTTTGTTAATACATATACATATAGATATTTCATCTGTAACTTCCTTTTCCATAATGGTATCTTTATTTATTTTTTTACATATTTGTTTATTTTGTGGAAGATGTGTGTGTGTGTGTGTGTGTGTGTGTGTGTGTGTGTGTGTGTGTGTGTGCTCATGCCATAGTATGCGCACACGGAGGTGAGAGGGCAGCTCTCAGGAGTCAGTTCTCTCCTTCCACTGTGCAGATTCCAGCAACTGAACTCAGGTCATTGGTCTTGTTAGCAGGCACCTTTATCTGCTAAGCCATCTCTCCAGACCTTGATGGTATCTTTTTGAAGAGCTGAAAGTCTGGATTTATATGAAATCCAATTCATTTTTTTTCTTTTATGTTTAGTGCTTTTTATTTTGTCTTACATTTTTGCCCACTGCAGGCTCATAAAATGTTGCCTGATCTCTTCTGAAGTTTTATGATCTTAGCTTTTCGCTCTATGATTCACTTAAAATCAATGTATGTACGACGCTAATGGCTGAGGGTTCATTCTCTCTCCTTAAATAGCAAGTCGCTCCACCACTGTTTGAGATGATTCCTTTTGGACTCGCACCAGGAACTCCGTTGGAATCCAGGTGGCTGTATGGAGTGATTCTGTTCTGATGCCTTGTCACAGAGCTCCTTAAACTGTGGGCAGTGACCTCTTCTGCCGTGTCACATAGCTCAGTGTGGGACCTTCAGAGAATTCGGTAACAGTAAGAGGTTTCTGAATACCCAATGACCCAAATTAATTCAGAATCCTCCCTTGCAATGAATCCAAGGCGTTTCTGGCAGCGATCACTGTGTGATACAGTGTGACCTTAACTGCAGCCTTGGCTCTGAGCACACACCATGCGCATTTACACCGGACTTCCATCACACCGTGCCACACCAGTGAACCCCATTTGCAACACTTTGAACCGTATCTGAGATTACTATATGATGTGATGTCAATCATGTTGTTTTCACTGTGCAGCAAAGGTTTCTGCTCTTATGGAAAATTAATGATTTGATTGCAGAAACTTCAAACTTCAAATGAACTTTGGCTTATTATGTATACAAACGAACTTCATTATGTCCTGTTTCCATAAGTGCTTTGTTTGTGTGTCTGTTTTATTCACCTATACACCCAGGGCCAGGTAGAGAATTCCCAGGTATGGAGGGGCCACAAGTGGAGAAGTTGAAGACTCCAACAAGTTGACATGGTTTGGGCAGCTGAAAACCACAGAGGCCCCTAAACCAGGTGGTGCCCAGCCTTGCCCCCCCCAGCAAAAGCTCACGGGGAGAGTCCCCCCTCCCTGTCTTAACCCCTGGTGGCCTCAGGCTTTCCATGGCTGTCTCCCCTGGGTCTTATGTAATTGACGCCTTTAGGAACCAGCCCTAATTCCAGTCTGTTCTCATCCTGTCAAGGTGATTGTTAATGTAATGACCTTGACGAAGATCCTGGTTTAAATAAGGTCACAAAAGAGGTTCTAGGTGGGAACAGATATTTTTAAAGGCCAGATGGCATTCTACACTCTGCAGTTATGTTCCACTGACCTATTAGTTTTTGTAGTGCTGGGAATCAAACCGAGGGTCTTGCACATCCTAGGCCATCACCAAGCTACAGCCTCTAGACCTATTCATTCTCCACAAATGCTGACACCACACTCCCCTGACTAACTTCAGCTCTGGGGTGTGTCTTCATACCAGCAAATACCCCGCTTAGCTCTCTTTCAGAATAACATGAAGACTAAGCTTTTCAACACTTGCAAATTATAAGTATCAATGCACATTGATTGTACATGTTGACGGACTTCACTGTGACATTCCACACACTCATCTCTGTGTTACCTGGGCTCTCTCCTCCCTTCCTGGCTGTGATCCACCCACCCTGTTGGGATGGCTTCTCTGCTGCTCTCAGGATAGTGTTACTTTTCATGCCAGCCTCTGTGTGTGAGAGACAGTACGGAACACTTGCGCTTCTCATCCCGGGTTTTTTCCCCCTTAAGATTGTGACCTCACTTCTGCACATGCTCCTGCCAATGACAAGATTATGGGGGAACCTGAGTTTCTTTCTCCATTTACCTACAAACTTTACCTAGTTTCTGCCTCCATTTGTTGTCTCTTCCTTGAGCAAGTGTGATGCCTTCTTTGACCCCTCTGGGCATCTGAAGCTTGTTTATTTTATAACCCTGGGAGATTCCATGCCTCATAACATTTTTTCTTCACCCTGAGTGAAGGTTCTTAGATTTTTTTTTTTAATTTTATTTTTTTTGGTTTTTCAAGACAGGGTTTCTCTGTGTAGGTTTGCACCTTTCCTGGAATTCGCTTTGGAGACCAGGCTGGCCTCGAACTCACAGAGATCCGCCTGCCTCTACATCCCAAGTGCTGGGATTAAAGACGTGTGCCACCACCGCCCGACAAGGTTCTTAGATTCTTACCATTCAGTGTACTTATTGACTCTTACTGAGTATTAATTTTTTCATGTTGTTCTGCTGTTTTATGGGTGGAGTTTATTTATTACATTTTTTATTAATTATTTGAGTATCTCATACATGTCTATAAAGTATTTTGATCACATTCACGATCCCTGAACTTCAGCTCTTCCTTCCAGGGCTCCCTTCTACTTTCACGTCTCCTTTTAAGTTAAGAACCATTCAGGGCTGCGTGTATGTGAGTGGGTATGGGGCCATCCACCGGAGCATGGTTGACATACCAGAGGGCCACACCTCTGAAGAAAACTGGCTCCTTCTTCCCAGGAGCCATCAGCGGCCAAGAGATCTTCACCTAGGCAGGGGAGTGAGGGAGTGGGGGGGGTTTGGTAGGTTGTGAGGGCTGGAGGGGTGGGGGTGGAGACACATGGGGATCCTGTGCCCCTTCTCAACCTGAGCTGGAGTGTTGACTGGCCTGATCTCAAGCAGGTCTTGTGCAGTCAGGCGCAGCTGCTGTGAATCCTGAGGGTATCGGTCCTGTGCTGTCCAGAAGACACTCTTTCTTCAGGAGTCCCTTTTGACCTCTGGCTCTCACGCTCCTTCTGTCCCTTTTTCAATGTTCCCTTTGCCTTGGGGGGAGGGGCCATGATGTGCAAGTCTGATAATTTATTCACAAACTCAATAATAATAATATCAAACTTGGAGCTCACAACTTGGGCTCTGATCCAGGTCTGCCCACCCATCCTCCTGTGAGGTGGTCTGTCTGGCTCTTAGTACACAGTTCTAACACAAGCTCCCCCTCTGGCTGAGGCCTTCTTCTCCCAGGGTGAGATTCTTAGGGACAGTTCCATTTCTTTGGGGCTTACCGTTATGAGACTGAGGGCACAAGTGTGCCCTTAGCTTCATTTCTGTTCAGCTGGTCACAATAGTAAATCCGAGTTTCTTTTGGTTGTGACTTTTTTTCCTTCTTCACTCTTTTGGTCTCTGTAACATTTTTTCCCTGCTGTTTCTACCTGGTCACATGGACATCTGAGTAGAACACGCACTTACAATTGTTTGTTACATGTGAGTGTGTGTATGATGTGTGGGCAGGTGTACATGCATATGTGTGTGTGTGGAAGCCAGAGGCCAACCTTTGGTGTCTTTCTCCATTGCTGTCCAACTCGTATTTGGAGGCAGGGTTTTTCACTGAACCCCACTGGAGTGCACCTATTCTGTTCGACTAGCTGTCCAGCATGCCCCAGAGAGCCTTTCATCTCCACCTCTCCAGTGCTGGCATCACAGGCTTTGACAACCAAGTCTGGCTTACATGGGTCCAGATTTGAATTCAAGCCCTTAGTCTGATGTACCTCACACTTTAATGGTTGAGCTGCTCCCCCACCCCACGCCCTTTTCTTCTTTTTGAGACAAGGTCTTACAGGCCTGGCTGGCCTGGGACTTGTTCTGTAGACCAGGCTAACTTCAAACTCACAGAGATCTACCTGCCCTTGCTTCCTGAGGGCTGGCCAACTCTTGTCGGTGGATGACATCAAAGACACCATGACCTAATTATAGAGAAGTGGGGGTGAGAGGACCTTGGGCAGCTGCTGAGTGTCTTTGATCCAGCTACCACCAGACTTGCTTATCCTAGAGACTCTAATAAAGCTCATAAAGACTCTAATAAAACCACCGCATAGGATAGCAGGCTTCCCCCCGCCATGTGTGAATTATACATCATATCCTCACCCTGATGTGGTCAAAACCTAAGCCTTCCCACCCCAACTCCCTGAGGGCACATGGAATGACCTGGTCAGCCCTATTGGAGCTAGTGTGGTGGGGGTGTTTTTGTTGTGGTTGTTAGGATGTGGTTGATTCAAGTCCATTGAACCCATAATTGTTTATTGCAGCCTGCTATGTTTGCTTGGCCAGATTTGGAGTTGGAATATTGCAACAGAGCATTCGGAAGGCATACAGACACTCCTAATAAGGCAAGAACGCTTGCATGGTTAACCCTCCCCAGGCGGCACTCTGTAAGTCCCTACAGCTTTAAGAAGGTTGCTGGTCCTCAGTCCTGTGCAACCTCCCTGCTGAGAGTTTACTCCTCCAGCAGGCAGACAGACCCCCATAAGCAGCTGTATCCTAGCCAAAGTACTCAGAATAGCCGTAGAGGGTAGGGGCTTGGATTTGAGATTTTTATTTTTAGCATAGAGATGTGTGGTGGCTTGCTGGGGCTGCTGTACAGAAACACCATGGGTAGGGCAGTATAAACAAACGGATATTCATTTGCACCTAGTCCTGGAGGATGGAGGCAAGGCTCCTTTCTTCCAAGGCCTCTCTTCTTGGGTTTCAGATTGTCATCTTCCCAAGATCTTTTATGTAGCATATATTCCTGGAATCTCTGTGTGTCCTAACTTCTACACTGATTTTTGTTTGTTTGTTTGTTTTTGAGACAGGGCCTTGGTGTAGCCCACACTGGCTTTAGAATCACAGTCACATGGCTCAGCTTTCTTTATTTTTGGAAAGATTTTTTTTCTTATGTGTTTGGATGTTTTGCCTGCATGCAATGTGCGCCATGTGCATGCAGTGCCTGAAGAGACCAGAAGAGGGCATCAAATACCATGGACCTGGAGTTAAGTTACAGTTGTGAGCTGCCATGTGGGTGCTGGGAATCAAACCCAGGTCCTCTGGAAGAGTAGCCAGTGCCTTTAACTGATGAGCATCTCCCCACTGCCTCCCTTTTTATCCTGTGACAGGATCTCTCACTTGGTATGGAACTCATAAAGTAGGCTAGGATGGCTGGCCAGAAAATGCCAAAGACCTGTTTCTCTCACTTCATCTTTGCTGGAAGTGTGAGCACCTGCCACCATGCGGGGCTTCTGGACATGGGTTTGGGAACTGAACTCAGGGTCTTGTGCTTACTGACTGAGCTATCATCCCAGCACAATTTTGAACAAGTTCAGAGGTTTTGGATCTGTGCAAGCATAGACCACTTTTCTCTTTATTACGTGTGACAACCATCTTGACATTTTTGTGTTTTTGGAAGTCATATCTGTTGAAGGTCCAAACTATCTCTTAATGGATGAGTTATCTCTCCAGCCCCAACCTGAAGCTTTTTGAGTGCTGACTTATTACTATGAGCAGAAAATTTCACACTTGACCTCCCAGGATGGATTGGAGTCAAAACACAGGCATGCTGCCAATACTGTCTAGAATTCCCCACTGTGCATACAGGGCAGATGAGCCACACATGGATTGCCTGTTTAGACTCCTGCATGCATCTCCAAGGTAAAGCAGATATTGCTGGGACATTTCTGCTCTCAAGCCTTTCAGGTAAGGGATATTTAGCCTGTATTTTTGAACATCACAACAAACCACAAGAAAAAAGCAAAACAAAGCAAATAAAAACAACAAATCCACCATAAACCCAAACAGAGCAGGGGTGTCTGCAGAGAGGTGGAGTAGCCCAGACAGTGGGCCCAGCATGCATATCCATTCTGCTCACTTGCATGCTGCCATACTATGTGTTGACATCAACTATGACCTGCTTTATTCTAGCTTCCCATTTCAGTAGACCCTGCTTGAGCATCTGGCATACAGTAGGACCAAATAAGGGTCTGAGTTAGAAAACAAACAACTCACAATGAAATTTTATTCAGCCATTAAAAAAATTAAATTATAAAATTTGAAGAGGGAAATTGGATGAAACAGGAAAATACAGTAAATGAAATAACCCCACTCAGGAAGACACATATCACGTCGTCCCTCTCTTATTCAGATCTGAGCTTCTCAATTTTATATGTGCATTTCTCCCTGGGAGTGAGGGAGAGAGAAGAGGCCAGGAAACAAAAACGGGGCCCACGAGAGAGAAAAGAATTACTTTCAGCAGATAATTATGTTATGATTCAACCTCAGCAAATGCTATCTGTGTTATTTTTAAACCTGAAAGCTGGGCTGTGTTGCTGTCTGACCATTTATGAAAGACTTTAAATTCCTGCTTGTTTTATGTTAGGAATTGCTGTTCAGAGCTGAGATGTGGTGGTGCACGCCTTTGATCTCAACACTTGGAGCCAGAAGCAGGTGGATCTCTGTGAGTTCAAGGCTAGCCTGTTCTACAGCCAGGGCCACACAGAGAAACCCTGTCTTGAAAAATAAAAAATAAAAAAATAAAGAAAGAATTGCTGTTCAAACTCATTTCCAGATTCATTTCTTCTCTGATTAGTAATGTTATTGAAAATGTTGTGGGGTTCTGTTTTTGCATATTTTTACACATTTAGCTATTTCTACTGAGCTTCATTTTTATTGGTTCATTCATTCTCATATGAATTTAAGTCTTCTAAAATATATATACATATATCACATATGTGCAGCACCCACACATGCCAGGAGAAGGCATCAGATCCTTCCAGGAGCTGGAGTGACAGACAGTTGTGAACCACCCAATGTGGGTGCTGGGAACTGAACTCAGGTCCTGTGGAAGAGCAGCCAGCACTCTGAACCACTGAACCAGCTCTCCAGCTGCCCCCAGACCCCATTTTAAAAAAAGATATCCATCTTACCAAGAAATGTTCTCTTCTAGTTTTCTTGAAACAAACTTTCCTGAATCCTAGGAGGCAAAACTCCAATGTGCTGGGTTCTCCCAGCAGGTGGGTGGGCTGGTGGGAGACAGGCACTACTGTTTCAGAACAGCCTTGCCACTCAGTGAGAGCCTGCAAGGCTCCAGGCCTGCTGCTAAATGCTTCTTTGTATTATTTTAAATTTTAATATTTGATCCATCATGAGGTTTTTGGTAACAATTTTGACTTTAAGAAGAATTCATAAGACTCATATTTATCTTTTTTAATTTAAAAAAGGTCTGTTTTTATTTTATTTATTAAAAAAAGATTTATTTATTATATATACAGTGTTCTGCCTGAATGTATACCTACATGCCGCAAGAGGGCACCAGATCCCATTATAGGTGGTTGTGAGCCACCATGTGGTTGCTAGGAATTGAACTCAGGGCCTCTGGAAGAGCAGCCAGTGCTCTTAACTTCTGAGCCATCTCTCTCCAGGCCTATATATATATTTATTTTTATTTGTAATTATATGTATGTGTCTCTATGTGGGTATTTACAGAGGCCAGAAGAGGGCATTAGATCTCTTGGTGCTGGAGGTATAGGTGGTTGTGAACTGCTTGTTGTGGATGCTGGGAACTCTGATCCTCTGCAAGAACAGTATATATATGCTCCTAACCACTAAGCCTTCTCTCTAGCATTATTATATTATTATTATTATTATTATTATTATTATTATTATTATTATTATTATTTTAAGACTGTGTCTCATGTATCTCATGCTGGCCTTGAATATGCTATATAGTTGAGGATGACCTTGAACTCCTGATCCTCCTGCCCCCAGATCCTAGTGTTGGGATGACAGGCAGGCACCACCACACCAGGTTTATCTAGTGCTGAGGACTGAACTGGGGCCTCATGCTTGCTAGTCAAGCAGTCTACCTACTAAGCCGCATCTGAGCCTCCAAATCATGTCTGTCTAGGTGTCCATGATCTGACCATTAGCAAAGGGTACCCCTTAAGTCTTTGAGGAAGTCAGTTTTTAGCCTGCCTGGTCCCTAACCCTACATGTTGATCTCAACACTTGCTAATTATCCATGTGCGATGCTTGGTTTTCATTGTCAAACTGATGAACTCTAGAACCATCTGAATAGAAAGTCTCAGTGAGGGATTGTCTAGATTGGTTTGGCCAGTGGACCGGTCTGTGAGAGGTTTTCTTCATTGGGTGGAGGTGGGAAACACTACCCTGAATGTGGGCGCTGCCATCCCCTGGGTTTGGGCCCCCGACTGTAAGGGAATGGAAAACCTGAGCTGAGCAGGAGGCCTGCATGCAGCTGTTCCTCCCTGGTCTAGGATGTGATGTGACTAGCTGTCTTCAGTTTCTGCCTTGACTTCCCCGACACGATAGGCTGTAGCCTTGGATGGTAAGCCAATCACCCCCACCAAGCTGCTTTTTTTGTCAGAGTGTTTATCACAGCGACCGAGATGAAGCTAGGGCACCACGTGGATACCCGTTGCTCTCCTGAGTGGCACTTGAGATCCACAGGTGTCACTGTCCTCACCGCCTTCCTTCACTTACAAATCGGTGACCAGGTAGCCAGGAAAGCAGGTGGCTCACAAGCCCTTTCTAGAAGCCACCTTGAGTGAACCACTTCAGTAACGGCCCTTTCGTCTGCCACTGTTTGTTCTCAGTGAACCCCACATTCTTCTGGGCTATTCCCTTGGGCCTTTCTTCCTCTCCCATCTCTGGGACTCTCTTCCCCTCCCCTTCCTGTGTCAAGACATCAGGACCTCGGCTTCTGGCTAGCAGTTTCTCTGGGAATAGCAGGTGGTGATGGCACTCTGAAGTCACTGGGGTCACCCCCAGTTTGTATTCTTAGCTCCTGTTGCAGTTTGCCTGACTGGGGCTTCATGACAGGTTCTTATGAGGGCACCCCATAATCTGATCAACAGACTCCCCTTGCTGTGCTGTGCCCCCCACTCTCCTGGCTGCCTTTGCTTTCTTTAAAGTCCCGAGCCAAGAGTCAATCAGCGCACTTCTCCACAGCTCTCATGGCGACCACTTGTTTCTCATCCCACACTGAGTGTTTGCAGCTGGGCTTGTGGCCCAGAGAAACCCCCGTTGGTGTCGTTCCAGCCAGAAGCCACCTAGATTGGTACAGAAATAGGGATCACACTAGTTTGACACTTACTTATCCACAAGCTGGAAAGAGACTCACAGCACGTAGGAGATGGGAATACCCCAAGCCCCGACCTTTCTGATGGGAAGTCATTTTCCCGTCGTGTTCTTGAATTAATAATGGCAGTGGCTCCCAAGGGAAGTAGTTGCTTTGAGTAAAGCTTCACCTGCTTTCTGATCACACACTCAAGGAGCTGATGACCATAGCATGCAGGCTGTACCTGCAGATTCTCGGTGCTGTGGTCTTGCTCCATTGAAAATGAAGAATGGAAAGGAAGGTATGGGCATTAAGTTGATTCTCTGCTTAGCACATAGTAGACACTCAAGATGATTTTGTTGATTGGATGGGTGCATTGGATCTCAGGGATCATAAGCATAGTCTGAGGCTCAATCAGCAGATCTACTTCCCTCCTACATTTCTCTCTCTCTCTCTCTCTCTCTCTCTCTCTCTCTCTCTCTTTCTCTCTCTCTCTCTCTTCCCTCCCTCCCTTTCTTTTTCTTTTGTTTTTTTTCAAGACAGGGTTTCTCTATGTAGCTCTGGCTGTCCTGGAACTTGCTCTGTAGACCAGGGTGGCCTTGAACTCAGAGATCTGCCTGCCTCTGCCTCCCAGATGCTGGGATTAAAGGAGTGTGCCACCACCACCCAGCTTTCTCCTACATGTCTTGAGGCGTCTCTGTGGTGGTTGCAGTTGTAAGCTTTGCTGCTTTACAAATATCATTGACAGGTAGGAAATGAACCACTTTCCCAAAACCTCATATGCTGGTTCAGCCAAAGGAAGAAAGATAGCATTTACCCTGGACTCCACCCATGTGTCATCCAAGACCAGGCAGGTTGCATGTGCCAGTCAGTATACACAATCCATTCTACAGCTGAGAAAAGAGGCTCAGGCTCAGAAAGGCGCAGTGGCTCTCCTTAATGACTGGTAGTGTGACCTGAAGTCAAGCCTCCTGGAGGAAAGATGAGCTGAGGGTCCCAGAGAAATGGGGGGTAAGGAGGGAGGCGCGGATGCTGAGCTGAAGGGTAGCGTGTGGATGGTGACCATCCGTGTGCCTCTGTGATGTAGGGTTTATCCTGGTTTGTGGGCTGCTGACAGGCTGTCTGAGATTAACCTCTGCTTTCACCAGCTTCTGCCCTGGAGACTAGGGCTGGGAGCCAGAGTTGGAGTTAATGTATTCACTGCCCCACTGGCTCCTCCAAGGTGGGGCAAGCCCGGAAAGGGGCCAGGATGCAATTACTCTGATCTATACCACATGGCTTCCTTCCCCTGGCTGCTGTCCCTTCCGAACAGTCATAGGTCACCCTTACTCTTCTTGAAGCAGTCTTCCTGGGGCCAGAGGGAGAGGCAGGGAGGCAGAGGAGGGAGAATCCTCCTTAGGGACTTTGTGGGAGAGTGACTGAGCTCTGCCTGGCATTTGCAAAGAAGCAGCCTGTGACCCCTCACAGCCAGTGTGGGCCCACGCTGATGCTGTGACCCATCAGCCCCAGCTGAACATCTTAGATCAACATCTATTATCTTGCAGTTCTGGAAGCAGGAGCCTAAAGTCAATGTCCCAGGCTCCAGGCAAGGCCAATCTGGGCTCTCTTGCAGCTCTGGGGGAGACTCCTGGCCTTCTATAGCCCCTAATAACCCCCGACTCCTTACAGCCTCTATCCTCTGCTTTGGATCATATCTTTTATTATTCATTGGACCTCATGAGGTCACTGGCCACCTGGAGAGTCCAGGGTCACCTCTCATCCCTAGGTTCTTACTGAATCAACCTGTACACCCCTTTGAGTAGATGGTGACGTATTTCCAGGTCCAAAGGATTAGGATCTGGGCCTTTTGGAGAGTCTTCCACATTCTGTCAGGCCTCCATTCCTGTCTTCATGTTGTAGATTAAGACCAAGGCTGGGAGACAGCATATATCTGCAGGCCAAGGTCAGGGCTAGGATAGGAAGCAAAGCCCAGGTGCTGGAGAACAAGAGAAGGATGCTGCCCCTGACTGTGGACAGAAGCAGCCTGTGGCAGGCATGTGGTTGGAGATGGGCACAGCTGGACACCAGCCCTGGCTGACCTGGGCTGGATGTGTGAACCCTGTACAACCTAAGTGGCCACAGAGGCCTCTTATACTGTGGTCCTCCTAACTAGGTCAGTCAGTGGGCTGTTTGGAGGAAAGGGTGGGATGATAGGCAGACGAATGTGGGGCTGCCTCCCCATGCCTCCTCCTAAGGTCCCTAGAGGGATGCTAAGATGGATCATCTTTGGGGTAAGAGAGTCAATACTAACATGGAGACACCAGTATGACAGGAACTCTGAGGAGGATTCATACCCACATGGCAGAGTTGGGGGGAGTTACCTTCTTTTTCAGAGGAAAGGGGGGATTTCATCCCATGTAATGGAGGAGCTGTTCACAGCACAGCTCTGTAGACATGTTGTCCCTGATTCCCGGGGGTCAGGGGGAAAAGAGGCCATCTTACATTGGGGTGGGGGGTGGGTTAGGTGGGAGTGAGATTTGGGGAGAATGTATGATCCTGAAAATGTCAGGGAGGAGGGCACTTTTTAGTTAAGGTATACCATTATACAGGTGGGAAATACATTGCCATAGCAGCTTGTTGATGTCTGTGTGTCTGTAGCCTGGGCCTGTAGACTTTCCTGGAGGCATGAGAACAAAGCCTCTAATCCCAGCATCTGGAGAGTCTGTTAGGGATCTGTAGATGTACAAAGAGGCTCCTGGGAGCTGCCATTTGATCTGCAGCAGCTGAGAGAAAGAGGCTGCTGCAGGTGGACATGGATGGATTAGTCCCTCCCTCTAAACCTAAAATGTGGCTGGACATATTGTCTTGGTCTTCTGAGGCCCTGACTTTATGGGAGAGGATCACACGAGGTAGTCAGAGGACAGGGAAGGGGTCCCAGCAGAGCCCTTTGACTGGGCCAGGGGGTCTGGTGTGATCTGCTGAGCACGGGCACCCTCCACAGCAGACAAATAGCTATGCCTGGCCCAGAGCCCCTCCCTTCCCCACTTCCATGGCCAGCAGCCACTGAGAAGATCTTTCCATTTGGTCAAGCCAAACCAGAAACCAAAATTCCCTGTCAATGTCCTTGTGGGCAGCTGGTTCAAACGAATTTCATGACAATGTAGGCTTAAGGGGTTTGGAGCATCCTGAGAGGAAGAGGCTTGGGTTGTTGTTGTGATTCCTGGTCTATGGGTATAACAGCTTTGAGGGATCACACAACAGCATACTGGGACTTGGCCACTTATTCTGTCCCTGTGTCCTGATCTGAAAAGGCCCAGGGACTGGGTTGGGCCTGTGATCTCCAGTTCCAACTCCAGCTCTGTTGGTCTGCTTAGCTCCTATCTTGATGGGCTGGAGGGTGCTCATGGGACACCAGTTAGGTTGATATGTGGGGACCCTTTGGTTCGGCAACTTCTCCTCGTGAGGCCATGCAGACTACAGCAAAGTATAAAGGCCGCTCCATGTTTTCTGCTGTCCGTGTTGGAACAGGCTGGCTGAGGGTCCTGGTCTCACAAAGTCCCTATGGTGGGAGGGCGGGGTGAGGTTTCTGGGGGCTCTCTCCACTGTTTCTGGTGCCGCACTGCCCCCTGCTGGGATGACTCACACTCTGTCCTTTCTGGGTGTGTTCTCTCACCTCATAACTCTTTGGGGGTGCTCTCCTTAACCTTGTGTTCTGGGGGGACACTTAGGGGAATGAACTAGCTTTCTGGATTTTCCTGCCTAATGCAGGTCTCTTATGGACTCCCTAAGAGGAGAAGATGGAACACGAACACAGATCTAACAAACACATTCCTTCTAGTAGAAGGGAACGAGGGATGGAGGCAGTGAGGTGTCACAGCTCCACATGAGGTTTGGCTCCTCTAGACATGGGCACAGGGGTGAGGGTGGGGGTGGAGGTTCACGGCTCCAGGAAGCCCCTCCCAGTTCCCTTCACCAACCTGGCTCCCAGAAGCACCTGACACCACCACTGGAATGGAAGGTGACAGATCTGCAGTCAGTCACCTGGCAATGTGCTGGCCTGCCCTCTCAAAATGAAGCTCACTCTGAGCACATGGGAAGCCGGGAGGGACCTGAGCTGATGTGGGGGGGAGCTTTGTAGAAGAGCAGCTTTGCCTGGAAGCAGTGACCACTGTCAGAGCCTGAGTGCCTGGGGCTGGCAGGGACTGGTTCATCTTCTTTCTGCTTTTTGGATGCAGAGCGAACCACCTCCATTTTAAATTCCTATAGTCGGTTTGTAAAGCAAGAAGCAGGACCAACAAGACCACTGGGAAGCAGGGATGAGCTGCAGGATGTGACCGCTGTTGGATGTTTTCTGTGATGACTTTAGGTCACCGTGACAGCTAATCTTGGTTGTCAACTTTCCTGCACGTGAGTGAACTAAAGCCCAAGCTGCTAGGCACTCCTGTGAGGGATTTGCTTGCTCAGAGTATCTGAAGCGGGAAGACTCACCCTGAATCTATGTGGCGGCCCAGATGAAAGGATACGGAAGAAGAGAATTGCCTTTTGCCCGCCTGACCCACTCTCCCTGGCAAATCCACCTGTCCCGAAGCAGTGGCAGTCATCCACCCACATCAGAACAAGCTTTTTCAGGATTCCAGCTTACACTGCAGACCAGTAGCTCTCTAGGAATCTTCTAAGCCAGGGGTTTTCAACCTTCCCGATGCTGAGACCCTTTAATACAGTTCCTCATGTTGTGGTGACCCCCTCAACCTTAAAACAACTTCTGTTGCCACTTTATAACTGTAACTTTGCTACTGTTAGGAGTTGTAATGTAAATACCTAGGTTTTCTAATGGTCCGCATGGTCTCAAGGCCCTCAGCACTGGATCGGGACTGCTGAGACACCCAGCCTCATAGACTGAATTACTGGATTCTCTGTCTCTCCAGTATGAGGCAGCTGCTGTTGGACAGCACGGGCCACAGCCTGTCATCTCTAAACTCTGCTTTATTTGTCCTTTCTGCTCTGTTCCTTCAGAGAAGAGCCCTGGCTAACACAGTCAGAGAGCACTCCCCCGGGGGCTGGCTACAGGCTAATGATGACTGTTACTGAGGCTTCTGGTTTCTAACTGTGGTACCCAGAGTTCCCCAAAGACCACCAAGAGACTGAATCTGATGCAAAAGCAGAGTCTTTTTACTACCAGTTAACTCTGGACTTTGACGCAGCAGTAGAGCAGGAGAGACCCCGAGTAGACAGGGGGCAGGGTGTTTATAGGGAGTAGAGCAAGGGCAGGGGGTGTGTAAAGCAAGGGGAGTTTGGGGTCTATTGGCTACATAGGAGCAGACTCAGGTTTGATGTTTTTCTCCCATCCAGAGGTGCTTTCCTTGGTTAGTTTGCAGCTGCAGGAAAACTATTATCTCTTTAAGCAGTTGTGTGGCTACTACATATTTTCTTTATGCTGACCTTGATTGCTGTAACTTTTAATTGACATCAGGACCCCCCCGCTGGCTGTAACTTTTGATTGGCATCTTTTACTGTCTGAGGACATCTGGCAGTGTTTTCCTGTAACTAGAGCTAGGCTCAAGGTTGGGGGCTCAAGGGCATATCGTACTGTGCCAGGGACCTACATTCTGTTGGGTATTTTCCATAGCCTGCCATGGCTGCAGTATAGTTAAGGCAGGGGTGTGGGCAGGGGCTTGGGTTCTTCACTGACCATGTGCCTTAGAATGACATTTCTTCCACAAGCCAAAGCAGAAGTTATATCTGATCTTGAGCTGAGCCCTCCAGAACCAAAAGGAAGCAACCTTTTCCTCTTCATTTATTGTATATAAATGCATGATATGTGTGTGTGGAGTGTGCATAGCACAGCACACATGGGGAGGTCAGAGGGCAACCCTGTGGAGTTCTCTCCTTCCACTCTTAGGAGGTGTGGTGGTTTGAAAGAAAATGGCCCCCAAAGGGAGTGGCACTATTAGGAGGTGTGGTCTTGTTGGAGGAAGTGTGTCACTGTGGGGGTGGACTTTGAGGGCTCATATATGCTCAAGCCACGCCCAGTGAACAGTTTACTTCCTGTTGCCTGCAAGATGTAGATCTCTCAGCTCCTTCTCCCTCACCATGTCTGCCTGCACACCACCATGTCCTGCCATGATGATAATGGACTGAATCTCTGAACTGTAAGCCACCCTAATTAAAAGTTTTCCTTTATAAGAGTTGTGGTGGTCAGAGTTAGAAACCCTAACTATGGCGTGTGGGTCGCAGGGCTTGAATGCAGCCTTAAGGCTTTGCTCTGAGTGACTTGACCTTCCCAGCCATCTCACCAACCCCACCCTATTCTCTTTATAAGTTAATAGCTTCAGGCATTTCACAGAAGTAATGGGAACTGACCAGTGTATCCTCCCCGGGACCATGGCGTGTTCCCGTGCTTGTGCCGACCACAGCGTGTCCCCACCACAGCGTGTCCCCATGCTTATGCAATGCCTTAGCCTTGGCTCCTGCAACAAAGCACCAGGGGATGGATGGTTTATAAACAAACTTTTATTTCTTGCACTTCGGGAGTCTGGGAGACTGAGATCATGATGTCAGCACACGGGAGCAACTCAGGTCACTTTTCAAAATTGTCTCTAGTCCGAGCCTCTGCTCCACTTCTTTCCTGGTCACAAATGCCCTGACCACGGACCCCTAAAGCCACAGGTGCTTGCCCTGAAGCACTGTGCTCATGTTAATTCTTCACAGCTCCTATGTGCCACTCCATTCTGTGTGTGTGTGTGTGTGTGTGTGTGTGTGTGTGTGCGCGCGCGCGCGCGCGCGCGCGCGCGCACACACACACACACACGTAGAGTCTGGACACTAACATTGTGTTTTGTTTCTAAAGTACTGTGTTGGATGGTTTTATGTCAACTTGATACAAGCTAAAGTCATTGGAGAGGAGGGAGCCTTAGTCAAGAAAATGTCCCCATAAGATCGGGCTGTATGCAAGGCTGTGTCGGGCATTTTCTTAATTAGTGATTGATGGGGGAGGGCCTAGCCCATTGTGGGTGGAGCCACCCCTGGGCAGGTGGTCCTGGGGTCTATAAGGAAGCAGGCTGAGCAAGCTATGAGTAAGCAGCACCCCTCCATGGCCTCTGCATCAGCTCCTGCCTCTAGGTTCCTGCCCCGCTTAAATTCCTGTCCTGACTTCCTTTGATGATGAATAGTGATATAGAAAAGTAAGCCAAATAAACCCTTTCCTCCCCAGTGTGCTTTGGTCATGGTGTCTCATCACAGCAGTTGTAACCCTGACTAAGATAAGTACCATAAGCACCATCTACTTATTATTTTGAGACTGGGTCATGCTGGCCTGGAGCTCACCAAGTAGGCTAAACTGAATGGCCAGGGGGCCCCTAAGATCCCCTTTCCACACCTCTCAAACTCTGGGATTACAAGTGTGTACTGCCACACATGGCTTCTTCTTTTTCTTCAACCAGGGTCCTGGGGATTGAACTCAGGGCTTTGTGCTTGCAAGGCATGCACTTTACCAACTGAGACACCCATCCTGCTCCCCTTATTCTCAAACCATCCCTTTGCTTCTCCTCTGCCTTCCCCACCAGAAGGATGGGGCTTTGTTTTGTCCACCACCCAGAACAGAGCCTGGCTCATCAAACAGCTGCTGGTGTTGAGCAGGTAACAGACTTCTTTTTCTCTTCTCAAACTCTGGGGTCTTGGTTGTCTGTCCTGGGGTACCATCCTGGTGCAATGCCTTGCCTGGCTTCCTCTTACCCACCCCCGGGCTTCTCAGTGTTGTACATTTCACATCACGATTCTCATCTGGTCATTTGTTTTCCCCCAGAAGGAAAAGGACAGCTTTCCTGCCTGCTGTGCAGAGGCAGATGCCTGGAGCTCTGGTCCGGAAGTTGGAGGGTTGGACTGGAATGTTCTTCAGACCCTTGTGCAGTGTCCATGCAAGTGCTGGTTGCCATGGTGGGTAACCTTATTTGTGCCATCTGCACGGATGGCACCAGCATCCTGGCTTTATATAAATGTTAGCTGTGGGGGCTGCAGGACACAGAGCAATTAGAAGGCAAATGGAAAATCCCAGAGAAGGCGGGCCTGGGAGACCGTAGAAGGCAGCTAAGTAAACAGGCCAACCAGTCAGGAATCACTGGGGAGCCCATCACAGTCCCAGGGCCCTGTCCCTTTTCTCCCTGCCCCTCAGAGGTTCAGCCAGCTTTGGTAAGGTGATAAAAGAAGCCATTGACCCGACAGGTGCCAGGACGGGGTGGGGTGCATGCTTCATCCTACCCATCCCTTGTTCCTTAACTGATTCCTGCTACTCGTCTATTTATCTGTATGTAGAAGTCACTACTATGCCATTCTGGAACTGGACATTCTGAGGGCCCATGAGAGAGCAAGAGGGAACATTAGCCCTCAGGGGTGTACCCCAAAGGGAGGGCAGGCCTGTCCCCAGGAGAGATAGCTGCCTAGCTAGGCACAGTACAGCAGGATCCTGAACAGGGGCAGCTTTGGCTGTTTACACACCCATCTCAGCAGATCTCACAGCCATGTGGACTTCTACCACAATACACCTGCCTTGTACCACACAAGCCAAGATGGCCAGGGGACAAGACACAGTACATGAGTGCATGCGTTTACATGCCAAGTTGCTAAGTCCCTAAATGCAGTACAAATGCTTGCAGGCAGGGTGGAGCTGGGACATGGACAATGGTCAATGGAAATGGACAAGGGCCTGGGCTGAACCAGCTGTAGCTGCTTAAAATACAAAGTTAGCAGTGCTGGGCTGTGGGCAGTGCCTGTGAAGGAAACGATCTCATAGACAGCCTTTTCTTAGGGATCCCAAAGAATGGAGCTGGGTCCTGCAAACAGAGTCCACATTGCAGCGTGAAGGCCTTAGCCATCTTCACCTGAAACAAGATGAGGGGGGATCCCCGAGGCATGGGTAGAGTTGGTGCTAGGAGAGAGGTGCTTTTTTTTAACAGAGCGAGGAAGGGGGCAGGGCCAGGAGTCACTTCTCGGTTCCCTTGTTGCTTTGACATGCCTGTCACTTTGCCTCCAGAGACCACCTGCCTCTACTGGGTACCAGCCTTCTCAGGGACACACTGACAGTGGCCACTAACCTCTTGGGCTCCTCATTCTGGTATTCCAGGTCCCTTCCAGCAAGTTTTGTCCCCCTACCCACCTCTTCCCATGATTGCCTTCAACTTTAGGCTCCAGCAGGTCTTATTGGAAGCATGCCTTACTGAACCCTCATCCCTCCTGGTGTGCAAGGCAGAGTCCTCCCCCAGTCCTTAGTAAGCCCACTGACTTTCCTTGCAGCCAAGGTGGGTGCTTACCACCTCAGAGAAACTGGATACATTTACCTATGGCAGCAAGTAGGGTGTGGTGGCCAAGCTCTGGTCTGTCATCTTGCTGGATGGCCTCAGCTCCCTAGGACTTCAGAGTCAACCTGAGAAGCTGCAAGCCTTCCTGAGACATGATCCCAGAGTTAGATTTCCTGGTCATCAGTTACAGGCCTTGGGTAGGAAGCCCTCTCTGTTTCAATTTCCTCATTTGTGCAATGGAGATACCAGTAGTACCTACCCAACAGCCAACATACGGGCCAAGACTTCAGCATACCCACCAGGCACCCAATTGCTACATAAATGTTTTTCTTTCTGGCTTCATTATTTATTGTTCTGAGACAGAGTCTCCCTCAGTAGCTCAGGTTGGTCTCAAACTGATGGTGATCCTCCTGCCTCAGACTCCTTATGCTGACTACAGGTATAAGTCACCACACCTGATGGTGCTTCTATTACTAGCAAATACATGAACACCACTAGGGTTACATACTTGGTGTTCCTTGGCAACATCCTGAGCTAGACATTCAGGCATCATTCATTCATTCATTCATTCACTCCCTGAATGTCTTGCTGGTTCTTCCTGCACATTGGAGACAGTGCAGGTCCCGAAGGTGTGAAGCTGAGGGAGATAAACTTTGCTCTCAGATGGTGGGTTCAGGGCTCAGGAGAACTGCTGAGTGAGGACCTAGCCTGCCTCAGTGGACCCTGGAGCTGTGGCTTTCAAAGACCAGCAGACGGGAGCCAGACAGAGTTAAACTTCCCTTCTGTTTAATTGTTGTAATAGAAAAAAGGCAACCACAGCAAGAAAGCTAACATGGGGGGTGTCACCGTCACACTTCAAAAGAGCACACCGAAGTCCTATATCAGCAAAGGGCCTCCCCACTGCAGTAGAGGCCAGCACTACATGGGGGAACAGGGTACCTAGGTGGGGAGAACCTGGAACAATAGTTAAAATAACTTCATGTCACCTACATGTGTTTACAAGCTGTCCAGGAGCACATTACAAAACACAGAAGCTTGGCTGACGACGCTTTCCACACAAAGACTTGGAATCTGTGGGTGGCAGGTGATGAAGAAGAATCCCAGAAGAATTTAGACAGTAGAAAGCGTTAGTATGCCTGCAGCTTTGGGGAGCAGGGCTGGAGGGCACGGGGAAGGTCAGAAAGGAGACTTGGATTTCTGACGGCTGTTCCCCAGCCTCCTTGTCCTCATCAGAATCTCTCCACCAATGGTGCTCCTCAGGCACACTGATGAGGCCAGACTCTAGAGGTCCAGGACACACAGTCATTGGTGGGGGACAGGTTCAACCTCAGCATTCTGGCTGTATTGTAGGGTTGTCTCCACACGGGTAGGGGTCTTCCCAAAAGAGAAGTCATGTGGGCTTCCGAGGTCCAGTCCTGCTCTTGAAGTTTTCTCAACCTGGGGCAGCCACTATGCTCACATTTGCTCTAATCCATATGGAGACACATGCACGACAGGTGGAGCTTTTGCAAATCCCCCGTTGCTTGGACTCTTAGGTCTAAATTTGGTCTCTCATCTTCAGCACTTTTGGCATTTGGGGGCTGGATAGCAGTTGGCCACCGGGTCTGTCTTATGTGTGGATGAGCAGCACCTCTGGCCCCCACTCACTAGATGCTAGTAGGTCCTCGCTCCTCTGTAAATTGTGGTAAGAATGGGCTCTAGGTATTGCCAAATGTCCCCCAGGAAACCAAGGTGTCTGAGAGGAAGAACCACAGGGATCTTGTGGCTGGGCGATCAGGGGACAAGACTCTGTTCTTCTTTTGACCAGTCCCACCCTGCAATGTCCCTAGCCTGAGAGTCTAGAAAACAGAGAAAGAATCCAAGAGGCAAACACAGCAACTCGGGCTACTCCACCAGACAGGGCTCCAGGTAGAACCGGGGCCCTGAAGTGTCCTGTGGCCAAAGCATGTGCATTCCCTGCACAAAGAGCACATGGGGACTTAACCCACAGAAGGAAGGTCTGGAACCTTTTGAGGCAGAAAGATGAACACAAGGACACCACTGGGCCAGGTTGTCCTGGGTAGTGTACACCTATGCAGTCTATCCAAGGTCTGAGCCCTCTGAGTCCCTCTCTGCAGCCCTCCTCTCTCCACCTTGTCCATGTGTGTACACATGTTCATGTGGTTGCATGTAGAGGTCAGAGGTTGACATCAATCACTTATCCACCCCTGCTTTAAAAACAACCCCTCTCCCCCAAAACAGGGTCTCTCACGGAACCCGAGCTCACCTTTTGGTTAGAATAGCTGGCCAGTGAGCCCCATGGAGCTGCCTAACTCTACAATCTAGTGCTGGGGTTACAGACATGCGCCACTATGCCCAGACCTTTTATTTTATGTGGATTCTGGGGACCTGAACTCGAGTCCTCCTGATATACCCACTGAGCAATCTCCTAGCTCTCTGGTTTTATTTCCTATCTAGACCCACAGGTGACATCCACAGCGAGCCAGGAGAAATGATTCAGACTTACAACATATGTACCCCCATCTGTCCTGACTGATGACAGGATTTTGTCACCCTGGTAGTAATGTGCATCACCCTTAGCCCTGTGGTTTGTGTGCCTCACCCCCTCCCCCATGACACTTCTTGCTCAAGCTCTGATACCAGGAGGTGACACAGGGTGCCCTGGGCTCATAACTCACTCCTCTGAGCTTCTTAGAGTGGCCTCACCTCTGCCTGCATCTCTGGGCTCTCAGTGCCAGCTCAGCCTGCTCTCCTCCATACCTTGCGCTGAGTAGTCATTGGGGATAGAGGGTAGGAGGACTTGGTACAGGTACACATGCGCCATCCAGTCTCCAGCTGCTCCTCCCTGGCCCCGACTTGGGAAGTCAGACAGGCAGCAGGAGAGATTTCACTACCCATTGATCCCAAAGGGGAGCCATGCTCCTGCATGAAAGGACCACAGTGTGAAGAGCACACATGCAGCTGAATGGCTCTGGCTCCCAGACAGATCCTGATACATACTAAGGTGGGTGGGCAGACATCCACCCAAGATGCTGGCCTGCTGCCTCTCTGGCTGTGTGGCACTGGCCTGGCCCCCTTTCCCGCTCCCTGGAACCCTAGAAACTCATGCAAAGAGGGACAGTGCTCCCTCTGGGCAGGGCAGGGACTCATTAGTCTCTTTAATTGCATTTCATGGACCACAGGACATTCCAGCAAATGCAGTACTTCTCCAAGGGCCAGCCATACAAAAGGCCAGGTCCTTCCTGTCAAATTAAGGAGGTTCTGGGGCCTGCCTTATCCAGGGAGAAGTCACCGGGGTTCTGGCTGGGATCTCAAAGAAGATACACATTCCCTGCTCTGGAGAGCTTTGGGGCTCACAGAAAGACTGTACCTCAGCTTAGGGTATACAGGTCACACAGGCGAGGCCCACTCTCTGACCTCCGTGCTGTCTACTGGAAGCCTTCTAATGTGTAACTTTTTAGGGCTTTGGGGCCCCTTCTACATGCACCCAAGAAACCCACCTCAGGGATCCTTCTTGGAGACTTACGTGGAGACTCTAGGTCAGTCTTGAATGGGTGGGGTAAGGACCACACCTCTTGAGTCTAGGCAATGCCGAGGCTGCCCCATTCTGATGGTCTGAGACCCAAGGATGGCCCAGGCCATTCCAAACTGTGACACCTTGGGAAATACCTTCTGAAGATTCAAGTCCAGTTCAAATGTACCTCAGTGGTGCCATCAGCCTCAGAAGGCAGGACAGTGCCACAGAGAGAGCCAGCTGAAGAACCTAGCTTCCCAGGTTCCAATCCCAGATTCTCACTTCCATGCTGTGTGGCCTCAGGAAAGTTATGCCACTGCTCTGAGCCTCTGGCTTCATTTTTTTTGCACACTCGGGCACTGCTGCTGTGAGGGGACAGAGGGACGAAGGCTGTGTACAGAAATCCAGCATCGTGCCTGCTCACAGTACTCAAGCACCCAGCTCAGGCCTGTTGGTCCCTTTCCTGGTGACCAAGACAGAATGAAGCAGAGATGGGAAGGGGAGTGTGGTTCACCCTGGCTGGGACCTGTCCTTCACTCCTCATTGTTATCTGTGGTGAGGAATAGGTTCAGATAGGCAACTGCAGGGGCAGAAGGACAGAATGGGAACAGTTGATGCCATATGGACAAAAGGGGCTTCCCACGCTCATGACCATCTGCGGCTCTGACCCAGGAGAGCAGGAGAGACATCAACAACGGGTGTGTGTGTGTGTGTGTGTGTGTGTGTGTGTGTGTGTGTGTGTACAAAGTGCTGACATGCCAATACTTTACCAGACTAGGAGCTTCCCTCATCATTTCTGTCCCTTCCTCTCTCATCACAAGGCACAGATCCCTCCTCAACCTGCTGTCTCCATGGAGACAAGGTAGGGGATGGACCACTGGCTGCTACTCCCCTGGGGTAAATCAGATAGCACTGGGACAGAGGTGCCGTGTGAAGACATCACAGCACACTCCTGCCCCCATCCCTTGCCCGGGTTCTCTCATGGGGATGTCCCTCCCCTTGTTCTAGGGAAAGACTTGGGGGTGTGATGAGGAGGGTCCTGCTGGTGAGGCAGGATGCCAGAGCAAACATCTGGCAACATCCACCGCCAGCACTCAACAGCTAACTGCCAGTCCAGCATCCTGCCCTGTTGATGATCCTAGGCATCTTAGCAGACACCCTAGGCCCCTACTTCTTGGCTATAGAGGTTAGACCAGTTCTCAGTACTAGCTTCCCCTGGGGCCAAAGCATTTGCAAGTATGCTGGATACAGCGATGGATGTGAGGAGTGATACCTGTGAGGGAGACCACAGCTTCTATACACCATTTTACAGCACAGACACTGGATGACCTGGGAAGTCCCCACTTTGAACATCTCTTGGGGATTCCATCTCTGCCTCAGTTGCTGAGGTGGGGACGTGCTCACTAGAGAGCTCGGCTAGGGTGGAGACCAGACTCAGCCAGATTAGGGAATGCCTTGCTGCTCCGACTCCATCATTATCTAACCACACAATCATCATGTCCCTCTGCCAGGACATCTGTCCAATGATGTAGGGGCACGACTAATTCATTTTTTACTCCCACACATCCTTGGAGAAGAGATGGTGACTTTGCTTGAGTGGTGAAGGGTTAACTGCCAGGGTGGGATCTAAATTTTGAAGGCATCCTCTGCTTGTTTTTAAAAAGATCAGAGCCTTCATCCCAGTCCCTGGGTTTTCTGATGCACTTGGGTCCTGCAAGGGACCAAGTGTCTTGTGACAAAGTACTGTCTGTAAGTCAATTTCACAACATCCTGTGACCCCACAACATCACCATCAATATTCCAAGAGGTGAGACATAAAATTAAAAGGTGGGAGTCCTAGCTTGTGAGAGTCCCTCTTGTCCCAGTACCCACACACTGGGTTCAATAAGTCTGCAGAAAACAAGACGTACAAGTGACAATTGCCTGCTGGGCAAGCGTCAACAAACCATGACTACATTTTTTTTTTTTAACCTAATAGGATGCTCAACCTGTTCTTGTGTTCTAGGACTGACCGAAACTTCTAGAATTGTTCAGCCTGCTGTTTGAAGGAGTTGGCCCATCAAGCTTTCAGGGGCCGGAAGCACCAACTTCAAGGCATTGCTTCCATCAGCTCGACCACACCACTGGGATATTCTAAATCAGAACTGCCTGGAGGAAGTCACAGATGCACAGTGGCTGCCCCTCCAGAGGCCACTCAAGCCTAGATCTAGAACACAGGTGCATCTCCAGTGGCTGGGAACAAGATGGAGCCACGTGGATAGCCTTGCTGTGTGAGTCCAGTGCAAGAGGGCTTTCCCACAGCTACAGCATCCCTGTGCCTTCAGAAGGTGAAGGCGTACACCACCCCCACCACTACTATGTTCCCCAGTGTTGCTATGATGGCAATCCAAAGCAGAACAGCATCGTTGGAGGAGCGAGGAGACTCCTCTGGCTGGCCGTGGCCATTGGAGGTTGCGTGGATGTTGGCCGGCGAGCTAAACAGGGAGTATTCTGTACTGAAGTCCTCGTTGGGTGAGTCCATGAACGCTCCTCCCATCATGGGCAACTGTAAGGAGAAGAGACAGATGAGTCAGTCCTGCTCAGCAGAGACCACACACTCCTAGAGTGGACCAGCTCAACAGGCCTGCAAGGAAGTGCAATTCACAAGGCACTAACACACATTTAAATGCCTAAAATCAAATGCTTCAAGCTGGCTATGTACATGCCTGTAATCCTGACACTTGGGAGCCCAGGAAGATCACAGTTTAAGGCCAGTTTGGGCTACAGAATGAATTCTAAGCCAGCCCAAACCCAAACCAAACTCAATCAACACAACCCCTGAGCATATACACCAAGCTTTAGGGCAGATACTCCTGAGCCCATTTCACACACAGGGCTTGATGGATCTTACCCCACAAGCTCCCACACCCCATCACCCCTGTGCTGGGCCCTTCCAAACCCACATGGGCTGTACAACACCTTTATCCCTATTCTAATTTTATATTATTATTATTATTATTATTATTATTATTATTATTATTATTTTTTGGTTTTCCTATTTTTTTGTTTTGTTTTTTCCTGAGACAGGGTTTCTCTGGGTAGCTTTGTGCCTCTCCTGGAACTCCCTCTGTAGACCAGGCTGGCCTCGAACTCACAGAGGTCCACCTGGCTCTGCCTCCCGAGTGCTGGGATTAAAGGTGTGCACCACCTTATTCTAATTTTAGAAGAGAATACATGTTAGGCTCGGGGTGGTGGCTCACACCTTCAGTGCCAGCTTTTAGGCAGTTGAAGGAAAAGAGTCATGAGCAACACAACTGTCTCAAAATACCAAGAATAGACAAGATAAATGAAAAGTAGTAGTAACATAATGCCAGGGAAAACTGAAAATCATGCCTTACTTATCTAGCTAACGTCTTTTTTAAATTTTTTTTTTATTTTTTCTGTGTTGTGTGAGAGAGACAAGGGGGAAGCGGTTTAAACATACCAGTTTCTAGTTTTGAACTAAAAAGTTCACCAAAACCCCGATTTTAGAAGATCCCTCCCCCCACCCCACCCCTTGATATATCACAGTTTCTGGGCTGGGGCTACACAACCTGCTGCAAGCACCCTAGGGGCTTCCAGAAGGTTCTGGTGGATGCTTGAGGGAGGTTTGTAAGCATTCAGAGCGATCTGTTGGATTGAAAAATGGGCTCGACCCTCAGTGTCTCTCAGGGTAGGCAGAGGAAAGCTCCAGAGTTCCAACAGAGAGGTCCTTGTGTTCCAGGTGTGTGAGGAGGATGCTGTGGATTAGAGATCTGAGCTGCATGTGAAGATGCTGGAGTCTGAGTGCCTTCCCCCCAAGTCTTCCCATTCTTCAGCATAGGCTAGGAAAACTGCCACTTAAAATCCACACATCAGACTCCAGAACCGGAATTAACCTCCCAAGCATCTCGATACAGATTGAAGAATGACGGTGTGTTCAAACAGACCTACTGTCTCTTCACAGATCAATGCCTTTGAAAAGCCTTCGAGCTTCATCCTGGGTCATGAGCTGCAAGATGGCCCCACAGCCCTTAACAGTCCCCACTCTGGTGGCAGCATGATCAAACCATCTTCTGCATGTCTCAAACTGGCATCACTGCCAGCCTGTTGCTCTTCTCCACTGGGTGGGCAGGAGAGGCTGACAATCTCCGTATGGTTTTATTAAGGGCTGATGGAACATGATTCTCCCATGTAAAGCTGTACCCCAAAGTTTCAGGGTCATATTATGTGGTTCAGAATACCTACTGGATTTCATTAATATGCTCTGGAAAAATCACAAAGGAGTGAGTGACAGATACATTATCTTTCCCGAGTATCTCTAACATTGTAGTGACTCGTGGGCAAGTCCCCACAGCCGTGATGACTGACAAGAGGCTAAGCACATCCCTGCTGGCCCAGGCTCTGAAGTAACAGCTCATTTCACACTCCCCAGTGGGGCTCCTGCAAGAGCATGTCAGCTTCCATTTGAAGACCCTCTCGCACTGCCAGTTCTGGATTCAGGCACAGGGAGTGTGGCTTTCATTGTGATCTCCAGGTCTAACGATGCTTGAGCTGTCTGTCAAATGAATTTCCAGGTCACTGCTAAGTTGGGAAAACTCATCTTGATAGATTACTTCGTCGACTTGAGACAGGGAAAGTCCTTTTAAAAGATGCCTTTGACTCTGATTGTCTGAATTCATGCAAAGTAATAGACTTTTGGCAAGATGAGCTCTGGGAGACAACCGTCCCATTGGCAGGAAGATGCCTTATCTACAGACCAACAGGATGACTACTGTCTCTTGGCAGTTCACTTCTGGCAGGAAGATTGCAA
The DNA here is from genome assembly GCF_903995425.1 of Onychomys torridus. NCBI lineage: Eukaryota > Metazoa > Chordata > Mammalia > Rodentia > Cricetidae > Onychomys > Onychomys torridus. Next base: position 72,625,702 of record NC_050456.1, on the reverse strand, counting down.
CATGGTTTGCCTTCAGTTTGGGAATTACAGCAGTATCTTTTGCTTAGTGAAAAAAAAGTATTTCTAGATCTTACAAAGCTTTTGTAAACTTGGTTCAAGGGAAGGAAGAAAGCAGCAGGTGAGGTGTGTATGTGTGAGTGTGTGTGTATGTGTGTGTGCACGCAAATGTGTGCATTGACGTGTGCATGTGCATGCCTGAGGCCTGGTTCCTCTCCATAGTGAAGAAGAAAACTGTCCAGACCTTTGAAGGAAAGACACCAGACAATCTTCAGGGTTCAGAACAGTGAGTGAAGAAGATGGACTCCGTGGTAGAAGACTGCTTAGTTGTGGGAGTGAAGACCACATTCTTCTTTGGATTCTCCAAAGATGTGACGTTATCACTGTCAGTGGGCCAACCCCCAAAGCTCCAGTGTCCCTATTATTAAGTGTCAAAGTAGGAGATGACTGAGTATAGATTCTTGCCCAGAATCACCTTTGATGCCACACGAACTAGGATAAAGTTGACCCCTTCCAGGAAGGAAGAGGTGAGCTCTGTGTAAGCATCCACCTAAGAAAGAGTGTGCACGGGTGAGGATGGGTGTGCCGTCTCTGGCACTACTTTCAGCATGCCAGAACTTGGGTTGCATTGCACTGTCACACACAGGGGGAAGGGAAAGGCTCACTGGCCTGAGGGCGACTGTACATGTAGCAGACTTTCCTTCAGTTCAGAAGGGCTTCCCAGTGGGAAATACCTCTCAACGTTTCCAGGAAGAGAAGCCTACCAAATGTGAGGAAGGCCTCTATGCCTGACCTGCAGCATGCCCCAAGTCTAATGCTTGGGTCACATAGCGGCTGCTCCCTGGATTCAGTGAAGGCATGGTTCTTACAACACTGGACCTGTGAGGTCATCCTAGAATTTCCAGAGGTGCACTTTTGTAAAGTGCCACCAAGTTTTTACAGGACACTCTTGTGGAAACACATAGCAGCACTGGGTGGCATTTTAACCATCCACTTTAGGATTTAAATAGTCTTGCCACAGTTCCTGCTTGCTGTCACCAGGGCTCACTCTCCCTATATATTATTCCTTCAAATACCTACAACCAGGAGTAAGGATTTGCCACGCGACCATTCAGCTTAGACTTTGGAGGAGGAGAAACTGGTGGCTGTGTTGGTTGGAATGAGAATGGCCACCAGAGGCTCACACGTTTGAATGCTTGTTTCCTTAGTTTGTGGAACTGTTTAGGGAGGATCAGGAGGTGTGGTCCTGTTGGAGGAGGTGTGTCACTGAGGGTGGACTTTGTGCCATTCTCAGCTCTCTCTGCCTCCTACTTGCAGATAAGGATGTGAGTTCCCAGCTACTGGTCATGGACCCTCTGAAATAGTGAGCCCCAAATTAAAGGTTTTCTTTTATAAGTTGCCTTGGTCATGGTGTTTTGTCATAGCAATAGAAGTAACTAAGATAATGACCCTCAGTTGACTCTCTATGTCTGCTGCAGATAAGGTTAGAAGTGGGGACACAATAAAGGACAGAGTTGTGAAGCTACCAAAAAAAAAAAAATTAGTGACATACTTTCCTTTCTAGACAGAAAAAACAAGTTCCATCCACATGGAAGGGAAGAAAGTGTCAGAAATGGACCCAAACATGAGCAGCACTCTTTACAGGGAGATGATTCTCAAGCTCGAGAGATTCAGTTAAAAATCAGACCTTGCACAAACACTGAGAGGTTTATACTTATGTAATTTCAGTTCGATCAGACTTGAGAATATATTTTCATGGCTTTGAAGTTCAGGTCTTCTTATTAAACAGCTCCTTTGTAAAAGCAAAGCATCAAGGCTTTGACAAAAATCCTACTTTATTGTATAATTTTCTTTTTTGCTTTAAATTTTCTGAGCATGAGTGTTTTGTTTACCCGTGGCTGTGGGATGTCTTTCTGTATGCTGTGAATATGTGCTACTCTCATTGGATAATAAATAAAGCTGCACTGGCCTATGGCAGGGCAGGATGGAGCCAGGCAGGAAAATCAAAGAGAGATAGGGAGAGAAGGTTGGGGTCAAGGAGACGCAGGCCCATCACCAAAGGAACAACAAGATGCCAGCAGACCGGTAATGCCATGGTCATGTGGCAACATGTAGATTAAGTTGAAAGAGCTAGCTAATATAAGCTGAAGCCATAGGCCATACAGTTTGTAATTAATATAAGCCCCGAGTGAGGATGAGAGGGGCTGAGAAACATCTGGCTACAACCTGTATCTCTATATATGATGTGCATGTGCATGCAGAGGTCAGAGGAGAGAGCTGGATCCCCTGGACTGGAATTACAGATGGTTGAGCTACTATGTGGGTACTGAGAACTGAACCCATGTCCTCTGGAAGATCAAGTGTTCCTAACCACTGAGCAATCTCTTCAGCACCAATTTTCTTTTTTAAAGCACAATACCAAAACCCACCCCTTTATTTTAATTTTACTATTTATTTTATTACATTTACTTAGTGTGTGGGAGGTGGGTGCATGCATGCCATGCCATGTGGAGGTCAGAGAACACACACACACACACACACACACACACACACACACACTCACACTCACACACTCACAGAGACTCACTAAATTGTCTAGGCAGGCCTTTAAATTTGTGCCCTTGCCGCTCTGGCCTCCTGAGTAGCTGGGATTACAGGGGTGCCCTGCAGCACCTGCTTTGTGTAATACTCTACTGTAAACACAAGCCATGGTATCACTCTTTCCCTAGAGTTAGGAATTTCCCCTCCCTCCCTCCCTCCCTCCCTTCCTCCCTCCCTCCCTCCCTCCCTCTCTATGATGCTAATCATAGTTTTGCACACACTGATGTGGGTTTTTGTATGTTTATGCCATAGAGCATGCAGTGCTCTTGGAGGCCACAAGAGGGCACTGGAGCCGCTGGAACTGGAGTTTACAGATAGTTGTGAGCTGCCATGTGGGATCTGGGAATTGAACCTTGGGTCTCTGCAGAAAGCTAGTGCTTTTAACAACCCTCCAGCCCCACATAAACAATTTCTTGCTTTAACAACTATAAAATGTTAGTTTCTGGTGCTTAGAGACCAACTTGCCCTTGCCTCCCCCTTCAGGATACTGATTTGGAGTCTTACCACCCAGGCTGTACACCACACTTCCTGAGAATGCTAGCGTGCTTTTTTTGTTTTTTGTTTTTGTTTTTGTTTGTTTGTTTTCCTGGAGATCAGTACTCCCTACGTTGATTTTTAAAGGGTCCTTGTTGCTCAATCAGCCTCCAACTTAGGGGTGGAGGAGTTGTTCACTGGGAGAGTGGTAAGCCCGGACCATCAGTACAAAGGCCTCTCCTTTCTCTAGGCTGGCCCAGGTCTCTAAAGATCCTCCCCAGAGGCAGAGCGGGTACACATCAAGTCTCAGGGATGACTCCCGTGCCTGGATGGTCCATGGTTCAGGGTTCTTTTGAGTGGAATCCAAATGAACAACTAGGAAGCAATGTTTCCTTTACTTCCCACTAGGACAATCACAGCCATGGTCGGAGGCAGAGGCAGGGTTACTCCCTGATATGGGGTGCAGCTTGAACTTGATACATAAAAGACACTTGGTTGCCTCATGGTGCACGCCTACACTGGATCTCAGAGCCACTTTGTAAAGAGAAATCATCATAGAATCCATAAGTGGTCCCCAACAGCCTGCTTCAGCTAAGAGCACTTTCTCTTAGGATAGCTCGGGGGGGGGGGGGAGGGAGGGGGGGGGGCTGTGTGCTTTTGTCTTTTGTTGTATTGAAGATGGGCCCCAGGGCCTGGCACATACTAAGCAAGCACCCTAGCTATGGGAAGTTTTGTTTTGTTTTTTCTTTTTATATAATTCTACTATGTTGCCCCAGAGCTGGGCCATCATCCCACACAGCAACTGACCCTGGGGTGTAATAACTGAAAGTGGGACAGGCTAGGCTTGGTAAAAATTTCTTAGCAATACGTTTTTACCATGTGTGCTTCTGATATGTCTGTCGTACCATATCGACATAGTTAATTAAATCAACACCATCATCATAATGACACATGGTGGTAACAACAGCCTATAGGCGTTCCTCAACATCTCCTAGTTACCCGACGGACCCGCCGTGAGTCAAAACTGTCCTGAGTAGGAGATGTCTTGCTATGCCTGTCCTACCAAGTATCAGACCTTCTCAACACAGGTGACTCCAGTGTAGTGTGTCATATGTCCTGTGTGCCACCACCAACCCCTACTCCCATGAATGGCAAGGAGGATGGAACTGTGAGCAGCCTGCTGCTGCTGCCCCCCACCTCTCCTTCAGACTTTGGTAAGACCCATTTCACTAGCCCCGGGAGAATGAAAAAATTTAAGATGAACCAACCATTATGTATTGGGGGTCTACTCTATAGATAGTAGCAATGAAAGCTGCCACTTTTAACCAATTACATATCGGAGAGAGGGCTGGCATCTAGAATATATGTATTAAAAATATATACTAAAAAAAACCTGGACATCGAAAGCTCAAACTCCCCAAATAAAGATGGGTACAGAACTAAGTGGAGTTCTCAAAAGATGATACACAAATGGCTGAGAAACACTTAAGGAAATGTTCAATATCCTTAGCCATCAGGGAAATTAAAATTAAAACTACATTGAGATTTCATCTTACCCCAATCAGAATGGTCAAGATCAATAAGCCAAACAACAACAACAACAAACAAACAAAAAACAAAAAACAAAAAACAAAAAACAAAACCCACCATGGCGCATGCTGGTGAGGTCGTGGAGAAAAGGGAACACCTATGTGTTGCTGATGGGTGTGCAAACTTGTGCAGCCATTATGGAAACCAGTGTTGGAGGTTCCTCCGGAAGCTGGGAATTGATCTGCCTTAAGATCCAGCTACACACCCAGAGGACTCTATATCTTACTACAGGGATATGTGAGTATTTGGATCCCCCTGTCTCTGTTCCCTCCAGGACTGGGATTACAGGTGCTGGTAACTATGCTCAGCTTTTATGTGGGTTCTGGAGGGCGCAAACTCAGGTCTTCATGAGTACATAGTAAGCATCTTACTGACAGCTATATCCCCAGCTGTGATGATCTGAAAGAAAATGGCCCCCAAAGGGAGTGGCTTTACTAGGAGGTGTGGCCTCATTGGAGGAAGCATGTTACTGTGGAAATAGGCTTTGAGGTCTCCTATGCTCAAGATACCTACCCCCCAGTGTCTCAGAACACTTCCTGTTGCTTGCAAGATGTAGGACTCTCAGCTACTTCTCCAGCACCATGTCTGTCTGCACACAACCATGTCTCACTGTGATGATAATGGAATGAACCTCTGAACTTTAAGCCACCCTAATTAAATGTTTCTCCATTATAAGGGTCGCCATGGTCATGGTGTTTTTTCACAGCAATAGAAATCCTAAGACACCAACCAGTACAAGTTTTTCCTTCAAGAACAGAAAAATACTAAAGACTGTTTCCAGACAGGAGTAGAGGGGGGAACAGTCTCTTATATTCGGTAAGCCCTGCAGTCTGCCATGTGGTGGGAGGCAAATCCCAAAGGAACTCAGATGCCCTGCTACAGGGAAAGCCACACATGCATTACAGTGCCATGTACAGTGTATGGATCCACATGCAGGGAAATGAAAGTGTCAATATGGATTGTGACCCCAAGCTGGATGCATGCCCGGGCTGCCTCTGAGTAAGACAGGGGTGTGATCAGGGAGACAGACAGCATTAAAGAGAAGATGGGGCCAGCATGACACTATATACATTTTTTTTTTTTTTTTTACAACATAGAGTTTTCTAATTGAATCCTCCCATTTCTTCCCCAAAAGTGGCTGATTCTGGTCAGTGGCTACATGAGCATCTGCTACTTTTTGTTCTTTGTGAATGTCATGAAAGGCAACATTCTGAACAGAAGTATGTGCCACAATGTCATGGTCACAATCTTGGCTGTTTCCTGGACCAAGACACATTCAGTGTGAAGGTCACCATGTGACCCATGGTGGCTGAATTGGCACACAGGGGCCTGTGCACTCTGGACAATGTCTACGGGAGTCCCAGAGGGTCCTGTCTACATCCCTGATCTCCATTCTCTGCTGGTAGCTTCCCTAAGGAGCAGGGTGCCTTCCAGAGGTGGAGGTTACACACATCTCTCTGGGGCCTCTCTGCAGAAAGGAACAGCAGATTCTTCCAGAAGGAAAGGTGTGGCCTCTGAGGGGACAATGGCAGACACTGTCCTGGACAGGAAGCACCCCTCTGAAGAGGTCACTCAGGGAGATCTCATCTGTCTGTGGGGCTCTGGATGAGGGCCTGCTTTGTCACCTTGGCTCTGTCAGTCTCCTTTGGCAGGTGGTCACTCTCAGAGTCCAGCGTGGCCTGTCTCTTTCCACCTCCCCACAGCCTTGGGGCCCAGCTGCAAACAGAATGTAATGTTTTGGGGATGTGGACTTTAAACCAGACCTATGAGCAGTTTACACAGCTAATGTCTAAGAAGCCCCAGGGGGATCCTGAGAAGACCAGAGTGAGCCACCAACACCATCAGATGAGACACGTGGGACCCAACTAATCATGACAGTCAGATGAACAATACAAATACGTCCAAGGACAAAAAAGGTAAATAGGGCCAGCGTGATCAACTGGATCAAACACATGATGGCTTTAATTGAATCCTGGGGAGAGAGAGAACCAATTCCTACACATTGTCCTCTGACCTCCACATGCATGGCATGCCTACACATGCCATCCTAGCCTCATAAAGTAATAATAAAAACCTAGAGAATAATTATATCTTGTGTGGTGGTTTGAAATAAAATGGCCCCCCAAAGGAGTGGCACTATTAGGAGGTGTGGCCTTGTTGGAGGAAGTGTGTCACAGTGGGGATGGGCTTTGAGGTCTCCTATGCTCAAGCTACTCCCAGTGAGACAGACCACTTTCTGTTGCCTCTGAGTCTAGATGTAAGAACTCTCAGATCCTTCTCCAGCACCATGTCTGCCTGCATACTCTCATGTCTCACCATGATAATGGACTAAAGCTCTGAACTGTAAGCCACCTCAATGAAAAGTTTTCCCTTTGTAAGAGTTGCCGTGGTCATGGTGTCTCTTCACAGCAATAAAAACCCTAACTAAGACATCTTATAACTGACTGGACATATCTTAAAGTTATTGTTTATCTAACATTCAGTTTCAACAGGAAGTCAGCCCTGTGTTTCTCTTTGCTCCCTCTGACTGGCCTAAGCTTGCCGACACTGAAAGCCAGTACCAAGACCTACATCCTTAGCCATGTTTCTTCAGAGCATACCATCTGTGGCCTCTTGAGTGACCTAGTTCACCAAGAATTTCTGACAAGCCTCCAGGCAGAGTAAATATACAGATAATTTCTCTCATCGCTAAATTCTCACAGAATCTGTGGTCTAAACACAGAGGGTTACGTGACTCAGTGACCTCATCCGTCCATATCACTCAGCAAACACTGAAGGCCAACTCTGTACCAAGAGGGCAGGGACAGTGTCAGTGATGCCACTGTGGGCTGGATCCCGAGCACTAGTCAAAGACCTATGCATTAAAAGGTTGGTCTCCAGCTTGTCACTATTGGATAAGAATGGCAGACTTGGGATTTATCTCAGTGGTAGAGCACTTGCCTAGTAAGTGCAAGGCCCTGGGTTCGGTCCTCAGCTTTAAAAAAAAAAAAAAAAATGGCAGACTTAAATACAGTCCCAGAATGGCTCCAGATACACTAGCACTGACACAGGGTCAGGTAACAGGGCATTGGCCATCTTCCTAACACCTGAGTGTACTGCTCTCAGTTCAGTGCACATACACGCGCAGGCATGCCCATGCTTGCATACACATCCTGCATGAGGTCAGAGGTTAGAAATGCCTTAAAAGCACCCTTTCTTTCCCTGAGCCTTATGCAATGACTAGGGATTTTCCTTTGGTCAGAACTGATTCATCTGTTTCAAATATAAGCATAAGAACAAAGCTTTGCCATATACATGCAGTTAATGTGGGGTTTACTGCTGATCTATGTGTCTCCCTGTCCCCTGTCCCTCCCTTCCTCCCCCACGCCCACCCGAGTCTGGCAGTCCATACAAGTATGGTCTGTGTTTTGTGTGCTGCAGGTTTCTCCTGGTGTCCAACGGCTCAGAAGGAGAACTAGGTATTTACAAGAACAGGGTCCAGGAAGACCAGGCTGGGCTTCGGGAGTGCTCAGGTGGGTGGGCATTTCCTGCTTATAAAGTAAATGGCTGGGTACAGACTGTAGGACCAACCCATCCAGGGTTGATGGTGGAGGAATGGAGTCTCCCAGAAAGGGCAACAGGAAGTATGTATGGTGAGAAATAAATCTGCAGGTGGCATCCTGGGAGGTGGCTGGAGCTATGGGACGGGGGTGGGATGTTGCTAGCTCAGGACCAAAGGCAGCTCCTGTTCCTGGAGCAGGGCTCCATCCAGCTGGACTACCCTGGCAGTAGGGTGGCATTCTGCTGTATCAACTCCCTCCCTGGCAAACTCTGGAAGACAATGGAGAAACGCTAATGGCGGCAGATCCGAAGACTCCCCCAGAGACGGTGGTTGACTCCTCCTGCGTGGTTCTTCCACAGAGATGCAGCTAATGGAAATATTTGCCGCCTACCAGCAGAACCCGCCATCCTTGTTGCCTAGCACCCACGCCGCCGAGTTTTCCATGTGAAACAAAGCAGGAGCAATAAAACCACAAGTAACACTGACGTAGAGTTTGCTCCAGGCCAGGTGTGGGCTGGGACCTTCATAACTTGAGAGTATATTGTCACAGAACACCCCATGAGAAAGGGATGGCATCCTTGTTTTCGAGGTGGGGAAACTAAGGCACAAATGGAAAGTGACTGGGTTGAGACTTAGGGAAGTACAATGCCTTCCCTGAGCTTGCATAGCTCGGAGTAATTAACCAGGAACTAAACTCTAGGCGTCACAACACATAAACCCCGCCATCCTCCCCAGGGCCACTGTAAGCATTCAGTCATACGGCAGTCAGTGTCACTTCTGTGGGGTATTTAGAAGTCAGGCTGCAGTACCCAAGTGTGGCCAGGCAGGGCAACATGGGGACCTGAGCTTCTGTACTGAGGACATGCTGGTCTTGTCTGTGTTTGTTTGTTTGTTTATGCTCCCTCAGCAGCACCTAACCCTCAGGTTATTGTTGTCCAGCAGTGACATTCATGGGGTCCCACCAGAGCCTGGAGATCAGTGGGCCTGAGTCCTAGCTTTGGCACAGAACCCTCTGCTCTCTTAGCTTCCCCAAACTCACCATGCCAGGACCCCCCATGCCTAATGCTGCTAGCTCATTTGCCCCACCACTGCTGGTGGCCTTCTGCAGACACCTGTCACCCTTTGTCACCCTACCGAGCCTCTCCTGACTGTCCCAGGAGCTTGGCCATAGATGAGCAGGTTCTCCCATGGAAGAGCTACCCTGCACCTGGGTGCTGTTCCATCTGTTCACAACAGCCCAGCAGGACACAGATCCCGGGCCTCAGAGAGGCTCATCCACTTTCCTGAGAATGCACAGCGTCTGAGGAATCGATCAGAAACGGAACAGCAAACTGGACACCTTCTAACCTTTGTCACGCACCCCAAGTTCACAGCTTTCTCTGCCAGAGCCCAATACTAACAAATCTCCACAGAGGCCGGAGGATTGATTACATTACACATGCCTGCACTTATTATGTCATCTTATCTGCTACCATAAGTAGCCATGCACTTACATTACAGGTGAGTCTGTCTTTCCCCGGATTCTGAGCTCTTTACAGACAGACAGCCTGGAGTTGAACTTCTTGAATCCCAGTGCACGGCACGGCTACTTACATGAAGAACATGCTAGGAGCAAACTACAGGAAGAACTGTTTGCTCAACTGACAGCCACGAGCATTGCTTCAGCGCAGCGTACAGACAGCTGCCTGCTCTACCAGCTCAAACCCGCAGAGGGGCCCAGGAAAACAAGGGTATTTTTGGAAAACCTGAGAACATTGCAAAATTAAGAGAAGAAAGCAAATAGAATCCTTTTTGAGGCTGTTGCCACAGTAACTCAGCACACAGCAGAAAAGTGCCGTCTCCACGGAGCCATCAACTCTGATTACTGACAGTGAAGGGACACTAGCCCTGGGGACAGACATGTTGGATGTGGCTGGACCACCACCTGGGAGCTGTCCTCCGTGGTGTAACCCACAGCCACCGTTGAGAACTCAGGGGGCTGTGGAGGAGCCCGGGCTACAGTTTGTCTTAGAAGATACTGGTTGAGAACATCAAGGGGAAAATGGCCCAGACCAGCCAGATGGCTCCACCTCCTGGCCAAGCCTGGCCTCCCATGAGTGGTCTTTCTGAAGGCTAGCGAGATTCCACACAGTCTGTCAAGGTGTCCACCGCTGAGCAGACACAAGACAATGAGGGCTTGGAGGCCTTCTCTTAGGGATACAGCTGCAGAGGCTGCTGCAAACCAAATGGATTCCACCTCTGAGAGCTTCAGAGTGCCTCTGGAGTGAGTGATTCAGTAGCATTGATGGAGCCAAATGTGTATTTCCTTTCCTTGAACAGAACAGTCTCGGGGCTGCAAGGCGAAGGGTGGGAGATCGGATCAACTGTTCACTCATTCATCAACTACACAGACATTTGGTTAAACATCTACTATATGCCAAGAACAGACTGGAAGCCCGATGTATAAAGAGAGAAACACAGACCCCTATCTTGGAGGAAAACAGGAGGGGGCGATGTAGGAAGGGAAGAAATGAAACAGGGTAGAGAGCCGACACCAGAGAATGGGAACATCCTGGAGTGTGTGGTGGTGGTGGGCTGGGACAATGATGTACCCAGAGTTCGCCTCCCTGATCCAATCCTTTGGGATGTTCATTCTTCCTGCCTCTGCTTGGGAAAGTTCTGCTGTGCTTGAACCTTGAACACACTTCGGATCCTACACTGGGGAGCAGGTGAGTCACAGGAAAACATCTCCAACATTCCAGTTCCCCCCACCTCCACCCCATGCAGCACCGTGGCTCCTAGGGGAGCGGCTGTCACAGACACCTGGACCAGCAGGAGACACACAGAGGCAGTTGTGCCTGGCTGACCCTACCTGGCTCACTTGTGGTTATTTTTGTATGTCCAACTGGGTCAGAAGCCAAAGGAGAGTCCTCTGTCACTGGTGGCATTCAGGAAGCACCATCTGAGCCCTGACTGAGCACAGGGAACAAGCCATGCTGCCATGAAAATGAAGGTGTATTGTGGGTGGGTCAAACTCTGTTGTCCAGTGGCTACTCCACACAGTGGGCCTCACCAGAATACGAGGACGCCAAAGGGACCTTCCAGGAAAGCAAACACAGTTACCTCTCAGAGGATGCCACCAACCTGTCCCCAAGCAGAGATGTCTTTTTAAGAGGTAACTTCCTAAACTCTAAGCCCATGTTGTCTGCCTAGGGAGCAGGGGAAGTGGAGTGGGGGTGGAGTCTAGGCACTGAGCATGGCTGGGGAAGAGTATGCAGCCAGGAACAAGGGAGTTGTGTCTTGGTCCCACAGTTGCAAATTGATGCTACATCATGACTTCTCTGTTTGCCACAGTCAAATAGATGGGTTGGTCCCCTCTTGCCCAGGTCCCAGATATTTGGCAAGCCTCAGATTAAATAATTTGCCTCTCTTGGGATTGAGGTCCTGTTTTTTGTACACTGACAGCTACTCCTAGGGGAATCCTGCCAGGAAAGATGGCTGTCTTTGACCATGACTTTCCAGCACACTGCAGGTACTTGATAAAAGCTCCCTGCATTATGGCAACAGCAAACCTGTATCATGTTGTGCTGAATATTCTCCATGCCAGAGACAAAAACCATCCTAGAAGCCAAATTGTATTATTCCTGAGAGTATTTAGGGTATCTAGGGCTACTGGGACACAGAGCACCCCAAGAAATGGTGGTCTTGGCAGACCAGGAGTGAAAATGGCACACTGACCTTCAGCTAAAAATCCCAGGTCTAGTTCTGGCTGCAGAGGCCCAGGGAGACTGTTGTGGTCATTGCCCTGGAATTGTGGGTATGTGCATAATCCTAGCAGCCTTCAGGGAGCTAGGCAGGTTTTCCTACCTCAAATGGAACACGCTTTGTCCCCTGCTGAAAAAGTTGGTGAGGGTGATCAGGGTGGAGACGCCTGTGGGTGGCTGTGATGTCTGAGCCTTTGTGGAATGATCCATGTGAGATAGTTAGCAACAACCACACTAATTAAGCCAATTAAGAGCACAAGAGTCTTTTTGATAATGGCTAATGCCTCCAAAACACCTCTTGGTGCTGAAGCTCAGGGGTACAGCATTTTTTTTTTTTCAAAGTAAATGCTTTGGGCCCTGCGGGACACTCAGCTTAGAGCATCGAGGGGGCGGGGCACCAAGAGGCAAGGGGCGGGGACAGGCAGTGACTCGCCTCGAGGTGGACAGCCTGCCGGCTCCGCCTGCTTTGAACACTCTAATTTTGGTACAGCACTTTTTTTTTTTAAAGACAAAAACCACAATTACATCAATGTTCCAGGGAGTTACATCAGTGTTAGAGTGTGTGCTGGCCAGGTCTTATGTCAACTTGACACAAGCCAGAGTTACCTGCAAGGAGGGAGCCTCAGTTGAAAAGATGCCTCCAGAAAATCTGGCTATAAGACATTTTCTTAATTAGTAATTGATGGAAGAGGAGCCAGCCCATTGTGGTGGGGCCATCCCTGGGCTGATGGTCCTTAGTTCCATAAGAAAGCAGGCTGAGCAAGCCAAGGGGAGCAAGCCAGTAAGCAGCACTCTCCATGGCCTCTGCCTCAGCTCCTGCCTCTAGGTTCCTGTCTGGTTTGAGTTCCTGTCCTGACTTCCTTCACTAATGAACAGCAATGTGGAAGTGTAAGCCAAATAAACCCTCTCCTCCCCGACTTGCTCTTTGGTCATGGGGTTTTGTCACAGCAGTAGAAATCCTAAGACAGAGCGGGTTGCAGTAACCTTGTAACACCTGTCTTTTTGCAGAGCTTAGTGGGATTTTCCTGACACAACATTTGTAACGGGTAGACAGACATACTGACCAACAAAAGAACACACAGGAGAGAAGGTGCAGGCAACAATGTGTTTGGCTTGCAAACACGAAAAACTGAGCTCAATTCCAGAAGCTGTGTGTAAAGTTGGGTGTGGTGGCATATGTCTAGAATCCCAGTGCTTGGGAGGTTGAGACAGGCAGGTACCTGGGACTCTCAGGTCAGCCAGACTGGTCCACTTAGCCATCAACAGGCCAGTGAGAAACTCTACATCCCAGCTTCATTTCTGTTAATGTGACAAAATATCTTGGCCCAAAGCAATTTAGGGAGTGGTAGTTTGAATATAATTGGTCCCTGTAAGCTCATAGGGGGTGGCACTATTAGGAGGTATGGTTTGACTGGAGTAGGCATGCGTGGCCTTGTTGGGGGAAGTGTGTCACCACTGGGGTGGGCTTTGAGGTCTCATATATGCTCAAGCCACAACCAGTGTCTCAGTTCACTTCCTGTTGCCCGTGGATCAAAGATGTAGACTTCTTAGCTCTTTCTTCAGCACCATGTCTGCTTGAACACCGCCATGTCCCACCACGATGATAATGGATTGAACCTCTAAACTGTAAGCCATCCAATTAAATGTTTTCCTTTCTTGCCGTGGTCATGGTTCTCATCACAGCAACAGAAACCCTAACTAAAACAGGGAGTGAAGAGTTTATTTGGCTCACAATCCCAGGTTACAGTGGATTCCTGAGGGAAAGTCAAGGCAGAAACATCATGTCCACAGTCAAGAGCAGAGAGAGAATAGATGTATGGATCCTTGCCTGCTCTCAACTAGTCTTCTCCTCTCTCATACTGTTCAGGATCCCTGCCTAGGGAATAGTGCCGCCCACAAAGGGCTGGGTCTTCTTACATCAATTAACAATGAAATCCCCCACATACCTGCCCACAGGCCAACATGATCCAGATAATTCCACTTTAAGGCTCTTTTTTTACTCTTGATTTTTTATAAATTTTTGGTTACTGTGTGTTTTCAATCTTTCACTGCTACCAAATTTTTCTCAGTTACGGAACTCACAACCTATAGCTTAAGCAGCTTTGCTTTAGACATTGGAAGGTGCTGAAGGGCCAGACCAGCAGAGGACTGAGCCTTGAGAATAGGAGGGTCGAACCCAATTAAAGCCTCCTTAGGGTGGTGTGTGTGACCCAGAGAGAAGAGGATGGTTAGAACAATTATTTCCTGGGATATGAAAAAATTTCTGGTCAAGCAGTTATTTCTTTTAAATCTTGAGATCTTAAAAGCATCATCTGTTCCAGTGGTCACACAGTGACTAATGAGTGCCACTTAAAAGACAATGCAGTCAGGCTGGAGAGATGGCTCCGTGGTTAAGGTACTTGCCCTGCAAGTGTGAGGACTGGAGTTCATATCCCCAGAACTCACATACAGTGGGAATGGCGGCCCACCTGTAATGCCACCTCAGAAGGCGGATTCTCGGTTCAAGCTGGCTAGCAAGACTAGCCACACTGATGAACTCTGTCTGAGTTTGATTGAGAACCCTTCCTCAATGAAATAAGATAGAAGAGCAGTCAAGGGCGGGTTTGCAGCCATGGGTAGAGTCCCTAAGCTTGCTATGTAGACCCCTTACAACACTCTGCACACCTCCAGAGAACTTGCAGACATGAACACGAGCCCCAGCTACTGATTTCAGTGGCTATGAAAGGCCTTCAACTTCAAGCCAGGGTGGGTTTTGGTATCTCTCCTCAGCATCTCTCAAGTTATGCAGGCAGGGTAAAGTCTCAGGTCCATCTCAGTTCTTGACATATTTGTGCTAAGATTCAAAAATACCTACTGCGCCAAAGCCACGGGAAGACCCGCCTGAACAGAGGCCACAGGAAGGAATAGAGGGTCGTAGAATAAGCCAGAGGCTCAGCCCTGCACGGGGCAAAATTTGGCTCCCACAGCCCACATGAATGAGGGTTATCAGGGCGAGACCCAAAGAGGGATGGGTTTTCTGAGAGAATCATGTTCTAAGAAAACTGCTTTATACAAACACGGGGTGACATTTATAAAGCTGGGGATATAGCTCAGTGGTCGAATGCAGGTCCCGCATGCTCAGAGGCTTGGGTGCAATCCCAGTGCTCATTCATAAAGCCATGAAAGGAGGTGACACAGGGGGAGATCCAGGGCCACTGCTCAAGCGTCACACCTACTGGCCTTTGTACAGCCCTGTGGGCATGGTTATTTTTCATCTTCTGTTTTCTTTAGTTTTTGTTTTTTAATGCTAGAGCTAGAGCCGAGCCCTGAGCATGCTGGGCGGGCCTGTGCTTTCACACCCACCGTCTCACTGGCTTCTCTCATCCAGCCCGCATGCTAGGTACCATTGTTCCTGCTGAACAGAGAAACTGAGGCTCAGCACCTGGACCCAAGTGACATGTGGCAGAGCCTGGGACTGGGACTTGTTTCCCATTGTCGGCACTCTCCAGGGCTCTGGGGGACAGGCCGCCATGCAGGAGATGAAAAGATTTGCTGCCACCTAGGATGACAGGCAGCGGGAAGGAGAGAAGACTGCCGGCTCCAGAGGCTCCAGACGAGAAGGTCACAGTAAATCAGCCAGTTTGCCAGGCACGTACGGGTGTCACACTGCTATATTTAGGCTGCAGCATCCCAAGGCTTCTCGTCACTGACCACAAATCCCCTCATGGCTCGGTGTGGACAAGCACAGAGTGAGCGACTCAGGGACTTCCTGTCAGCACAGCAGAAGGACCAGCAGGGCCGAAGTCGCTGCTTTGAGAGGTAGTGAGTCCCCCATCACTGGAGATGCAGACACAGTGGACTACTCATCCTTGATGCTATAAGAACGGATTTTGGATGATGAAATGGCTTGTTAGAATTCACACCCAGGTTTCTAACTCCATGTTCAAGGTGCCAGGCCCCCGGGGGTTAGAGAGGCACTGACGTTTGCTCACCAACCTGAGGGTCTCATTAGAGGGAGGCAGATATTTGTGGAAAGGGAAAACATTGCATTTGCTCTGTGGGGGTGTGTGACTGAAGTCACCTGACACGTCCCCTGTGTGACTCTCATTAGACACCTCACTTCTTTCATACTTCCTCACCAGGACTGTTGGGGACCAATGGGGTGAAGCTGTGTGGCCAGGCTGGGGGGTGTTCCTACAGCTGTGCTCCCTAACATTGGGTGGCAGGCTGAAGAGAGGGGAGTCAGTCTTCCTATGGCTGTTGGGGCTTGTCTGGGATTGGGGTGTCCTAGGGCTGTGAAAGGAGGTGACATGTTAAGAGGTGCAGGGGAAGAGGAGCCTGCTTCATGCCGTGTACAGCCCAACTGGAGGCATCGGCCTCCTGGGACCATGATGTCCCAGGGTCATGCTTAACCTCTGCTGCTTTCTTGACAGAATTAGCCAAAGTCAACTCTGACTGGATCTCTTTCTACATGTTGCTGGATTACAGGGCTGAGTGGATACCACTCATTCTTGGCCACATCTCACAGAAGGTAACCAAGTCTCAGGGCATGAAGCTGCCAAGGAGTGCCTAGAACAGTGCCCAGCCCATACTGGTCAACTGCCAGGCATTTATGGGATTAATGAGGTAGGTGGGGATGTACCAACTCAGCAAACAGCTCCAGCCTTTCCCTCTCACTGGTGAAGGGAACACGCTCAGGGGCATGGAACTCTGGGGCAGCAGGGCTGTCTTCCCTGAGGCCTCCCAAGGCCCCAGACGGCCTCTGCAGACACAGAGCATCCCACTTTAGCTGGCACCACCCTGGGTTCAGAACTGAAATTTTCCAGTCCTGAGTGAGCTGTGATTGTTGGTCATAGTGCACGTGAGTGACCATCCAGACAGACAAGGTTCTGAAAGTCAGCCCTTTCTTCAAATGCACCCCCAGAGCCTGTGTGCTGCATGGCCCCAGGGCAGTCGTCTCCACCCTTCCAACTCTTTTCTCCTCAATAAGCTGAGAAGCACCTCAGGTGTACACCACATGATGCATCAGAGGTTCTAACGAAAGGCTAAATGGAAAGCCGAATGTGCCAGGACCTAGCACATGGTGGCACACTGCAAGGGACCAAGGGTACTAGGAGGATGGAGTTTGAGGGACAGAGCGGGACATTTTGTGCTGGTAGGGAGTGCTGGCCTTCTAGGTTCACGGGGATGTGGCCTGCTTCTTAGCACTCTCTGCTTTTATTGACCTCTGTGTGGACCTTACTTCATCCATTAAATATTTACTGGCTCTGGCCCTGGGCTGGAGCACAGCGAGTGTGGTACATATGAAATGAAGGTCTTTGCTGTCAGGGAGCATCAAGTAGGGCGGCTCACACTGAGGACTAGGCAGGACTGTGGGGTGCAGGAGGGAGGAGGGCTGTGTGGAAGGACATAGTGTCCCTTCCTTCCAGTTTTGACCCTGGTCCACCAGAGCCTTGACAGCTCCCTCGGCCACGGTCCATTCTGCCCACATAGAGTCTGGACCTGAAGAGGATCGTGACAGAATAACACATGTATCTGAACCTCGGATGTCCTTCCTGCACTCTGCAATTCACCAGCTGGTACTCTTCTTTTTTAAAAAGTCATAGCTTAGCCTTTCCCTACCTGCACAACTCTGGGTACCATCTTAAAGCCTTTGAGCCTGTGTGTGTGCACGTGCGTGTGTGTGTGTGTGTGTGTGTGTGTGTGTGTGTGTGTGTGTGTGTGTTTTCTCTCATATGGCTGTGCTCACTAGATTGCCCTTTGGGGGTGACTTGCCCTTTGGGGGTGCCATCTCTGTTATCCGTCCCTGCTTCTTCTACCTGGTGGGGGTGGTTCCTGCCTCCCTGGTGGTGTTTTTTATGGCACTTGTGCTCCGAGATGGGGGGTGAGCAACAGCAAAGGGCATGAGGGGTAGAGAAGCTGGTCCTGGCTCCTCATTGCTCTCCCGCCTTCCCATCTGCATGGCTCATGGCTTGCCATGCTGACTGATTGGCACAGCAGGGCCCACAGGAGGGAGAAGGAAGGGCAGGAAGTCAGGCAGCCGCTCAAGTGGTGCCTCTGTGGCAGGGCGAACAGCGGAGGGTGGGGGACGAGAGAACACATTAGTCACCTCTCAGGCCTCCTTTGGCACAGAAGCCTGGTCTTAATGCATTTCTAATCAGCTTCCAGAGCTGTGGGTTGAGGCTACAGACGGGGTTTCCTCGTGGGACCTGCAGGGGATAGGCTGAGTGGGAGGCAGACACACTCAGTCTGCAGCATCTGCTCCCCTCCTTTGCCCTCTTCTTTCCAAGGTGCTTCCTGTGGTCCTGATGTTGAGACTGAAGCCTAAAGAAAGCCAGGTTTAGCCAGGTGTGGTGGTGAATGCTTATAATCCCCCCATTTGGAATGTGGAGGCAGGAGGATTGCAAGCTTTAGGACAGTCTGGCCTCACTAACATGGAAACCACCCCTCCCAAAGCAGATCCACACCCAGCTCTGTCACTGGGATGCACTCCTCCTGGTTTCCTGGTATGGCCTCAACTTGGGGACCAGGCAACAGCTCCCTCAGCCTCTTCTGGAATGTCTTGTCACGGGACACATACACAGAAGAACCCAAGCGGCCAAGGCAGGCAGTCTCACAAGGGTTTAGCTCTCTAACTCAAGTGTCAGACCCTTGTGTCCAGTGTAGTGATCTGAGCTCTTGAGTGGTATTGTCTTCGAAGAGAGTTCATGTCCAAGGTTCCAGAATCGATCCAGTGTACATTTCTTTACCATAATGGGAGAAAAGAGGGGCAGAAATACAGACGCTAAAAACACAGGCTTAAGAAATTCTGCTTCCAGCCCAGATGGAGTCATTGGGACTTAATTCACTCACTCAGCCGGAAAAAAACAAGATCAGTATATGAAAATAGTTTTCAGGACTTTAATATCAAGCCAGTAAGGCTTGAGTATGGAGAGAGCACGGTGAACCCTGGAGGCCTGCAGAGGGTTCCCTAAAGACTGTGTGTGATTGGTGGTGAGTCAAGGGTGAGCAAGCGCTGCTGAGACCGAGTCAACCAAAGGGATGGCAGTGAGCAGTGCCTGGTGCCCACACAAAACCACCACTCCTGTTTCTTCCCATTGGTCACTTTGTGGATCTCGTAACTCACAGGAGAATGAGCCCACTTCACTTCAGCCACAATAGTTACCGCCGGATAAATCTGGCATTTGTAATGCCTAGCCAATCATAAATCCCTGAAGAGTCCAAGCTGCTCCCAAATGAGTGGTCTTCATTCAGAATAGTGATGAAGAATATTTAGAGAATACAGAAATACCTATCATGCAATGAAGTGAAAGGCCCAGTGCTTAGCCGGGTGTGGTGGCGCTCACCTTTAATCGCAGCACTAGGGGAGGCAGAAGCAGGTGGATGTCAGAATTCAAGAGTTCCAGGACATCCAAGACTACACAGAAAAACCCTTCCTTAAAGAGAGAGAGACAGAGACAGAGACAGAGAGACATAGAGAGAGACACAGAGAGAGAGATAGACAGAGAGACAGAGACAGAGAGGGACAGAAAGACAGAAAGACAGAGACAGAGAGACAGACAGAGAGAAAGTTCATAGTGTCTGACATCTGACCAAGAATGACCAGACAGACAAGGAGATACAACCCAAGCTAGGAAGTGAGGGCATCACCCAGACACATTCCAAAGACTAAGAGTGTGAGAGGGCATTTAAAATAGGTGTTCCCTTGTGTTTCACTTGTTTTTTAAAAGGCTTAAGTAAGCAATGAACATGTTAAGAAAATGCAAGTTAATTTTCAAAAGATACAAGTTAAGTATTTAGAGACAACACCCACAATCTCTGGGATAGTAACACTCAGGATGGGCTTGCCACTCGTGTAAAAATGGCAGAAGAACAAAGATGACTAGACGGCTACACAACTCCAGGGAGGTTACCTAGAAAACGGGACCCTAGGAAAGACACAGGGATCACCCAATGACAGAGAAATGGATGAGATCTACATGAACAACCTGGATGACAGTGGGAGTAATGAAGGGCAAGGTTTGAGGGAAAGAAAGCTTAGGGGATCAGGAGATCCCAGCTGGATCAAGTACAGAAAGGGAGAACAAGGAATAACAGACCATGATAAATGAAGACCACATGAGAACAGGAATAGGCAGAGTGCTCAAGAAGTCCCCAGAAATCCACAATGATATACCCTCTGTAGTCTGCTGGCAATGGTCGAGAGAAAGCCTGATCTGACCTAGTCTGGTGATCAGATGGCCAAACACCCTAACAGTCGAGCTGGAACTCTCATCCAATAACTGATGGAAGTGGATGCAGAGATCCTCAGCCAGGCCCCAGGTGGAGCTCCAGGTGTTCAACTGTTGAGAAAGAGGAGGGTCTGCAAGAGCGTGAATTGTTGAGTCCAAGATTGCAAAAAGCACAGGGACAAATAGCCAAACGAATGGAAGCCCATGAATTATGAACCAAAGGCTGTGGAGCCCCCAGCTGGATCAGGCCCTCTGGATAAGTGAGACAATTGAATAGCCTCAACTGTTTGGGAGGCATCCAGGCTGTGGGACCGGGACCTGTCCTTGGTGCATGAGCTGGCTGTTTGGAACCTTGGGCTTACACAGGGACACATGCTCAGCCTGGAAGGAGGGGACTGGACCTGCCTGTACTGGATCCACCATGTTTAAATGAATCCCCAGGGGAGTCTTGGCCCTGGAGGAGATGGGAATGGAGGGAAGAGGCTGGGGGGAAGGTGGGGGCAGGAGTGGGGAGGACAGGGGAACACATGGCTGATGTGTAAAATTAAAACACAAATATAATTTAAAAAAAGTTTTAAAAAATGGTGGAAGAAAATGGCGGTGATCCTGAAGAGGCGTCCATGACAGCTACTCAAATGAAACATTGAGAAAAAGGTCAGAGAAGACGAACCACGTGCTGTGAGACAGTTTGAGGCCACCTAATGCAGTCAGAAAGAGTCTTGAAAGGCAAGAAGGAACAGAAAGAAAAATCCACAAAGAATTAATGCCAGAAAAGTTTCCAAATATGATGGAACTATAACCCACACATGCATTTTTTCAGACTTATTATTTGTGATGATGTGTATATGTATGTGGGCTGGTATATGCGCATATATGTGTTATACGCACATATGATTGCAGTACCCACAGAGGCCAGAAGGAAGCATCAGATCTGGAGTAATGGGGAGTTATGAATGGCCAGATGTGGGTGCTAGGAACCAAACTGGGGTTCCATGGAAGAGCAACACACACTCTTAACTGCTGAACCCCCTCGCCAGCTTCCTGCACGCACATTTGGAAATGCAAAACACGAACAGAACTGCACAAAGGTAAAGCTTCACCACATTGCTCAAAATCAGAGAGAAGGATAAAATCTTAAAAGCAGCCAGAGGGGGAAAGAGACAGTACACTTAGAGGAACAGAGCAGAGATAGCAGAAGGCTTTCTCTGGAAACAACATAAGAAAGAAGCAGAAGCCGTATTTTTAACTGAACCATCAACTTAGACTGTCCAGACCCACAAAAGCTGAAAGATCCATCCAGCAATTCAGCAGCACTAGACACATCAAAGCCCTTCCAGGCAGAAAGAAAATGATGCCCCGAAGACACGAGACTACACAAATGAAAGAGAGACAGGAGTGGTAACTAATGCATGGGGGAAACACATGAGATTTCCCCTTATTACTTTATAAATGGAAGAGAACTGACTTTCGGCCAAGATCGTAATGATGTAGTACGGTTTACTACATATACACACAAATGCAGTATGGTTTACAACATACACACAATAATGTAGTATGGTTTATAACATATACACACAAATGCAGTATGGGTTTTAACAACATAACCAACAATATGTGGTATGGTCTAACATATACACACAAATGCAGTATGGTTTATAACATACACACAATAATGTAGTATGATTTATAACATATACACACAAATGCAGTATGATTTATAACATACACACAATAATGTGGTATGATTTATAACATACACACAATAATGCAGTATGATTTATAACATACACACAATAATGTAGTATGGTGTATAACACACACACAAATAATGTAGTATGGTGTATAACACACACAATAATGTAGTATGGTGTATAACACACACAATAATGTAGTATGGTGTATAACATACACACACATCCCAGGGAGACATAATGGGCAGGAAAGGTGCATCTATGGGTCTCCAACTCCTGGGACAGAAGCTGGAGTTTGGCCCAACAGCAAGGCAGAGCACACAGAAACTGTTACATAAGCAGCATTTACCTGGAGATGTGCACCCCCATACCTGTTCTCTGGGCTCTGGGAAGCCCTAGGTTTTAAAATATTACCTAGAAATTTGATCTAGGAAAGAGTCTGTGATGTTGATGCCTTTGTTAACTGTTCATTACATTCCCGAAGAAACGGCACCACAGCCTCCTCTGAGGCCTGAGGAGTATGCCCACGTTCTTACTAGGTCTTTCCAGTGAGAATTTGAAGAAGACAGGCCCTCTGGTTAGAACCATCTGAGATAATAGATAATTAGTACTTTCATGATAATTCTTGCTTTAAGAAAATGTGGGCTGTGGTTGGCACAGAAGTCCTTGTACCTACAGAGCACTAGAGAATCAGGTATATTAAACACTCAGGACCTCTCCTCAAAGGAGGAGTTGACTGGCTCCATCCAGAAGGCTGGGAGTGGATATAGTTAACGACTTGGTGACCTTTTTGCTATTTGCTATCTGTGGAGGCAGACCACACCCAAATCCCCCAGAATGTGTAACCCAGACTCTCCTTCCAAATCCCCCAAATGTATAACCCAGATTCTCCTTCCCTAGACCTTCAGCTTTAGCTCTCAGTTACCAGAATCCATCTGTAGGGTAACATCACATGTATTTTATGGCCTGCTGACTTCTATGCTATCTCAGTCAAAGACCACACTGGATTCTAGGTCTTTTAGCTACAGAGCCCACCCTCAGGTTCACATGTACTCTGCCAAGGAGTTTCTGTGTAGCTGCACCTTAAGATTTATTGGACACTTGGAACTGGAATGATTGTTGCCCGGAAACTTTCCCCCAAATTGTGTTTTAAATATGCCAACAATGGGGCTGGAGTCGAGCTCAACAGTAGAGCTCTTACTTAGCATACATGTGGTCCTAGGTTCATTCCCAGTACTGTCAAAAAGGTAGAATAAATAAACAATTTATAAGGAAAAAAATATGCTGGGCTGGAGAGATGGCTCAGCGGTTAAGAGCACAGGCTGTTCTTCCGAGGTCCTGAGTTTAATTCCCAGGAACCACATGATGGCTCTCAACCATCTGTAATGAGATCTGTTGTCCTCCTCTGGTGTGCAGGAAGAACACTGTATACATAATAAATAAATAAATCTTTTAAAAGATGTGCTGACAATGAACCGCCTGGCATCAGACTCCCTGAGGTATGATCCAGGTTGATGAAGTCAACCCAAACCGAGTTTTTATTCTCTGTTCGTTTCTGACACCTGCAGAGACACCCGCTCCACCAGCCCCATCAATGGACTAAATAGCAGATTGCCTGGCTCCCAAGGGGTCTATTTTTTTTGAGCAGTGGTGTTTCTCTGGACAAGAAATGTCTGCTAATTTCTTACAGATCTGTTAGAATGATCCCATAGGCTCCTTTGTACAATACAAAAAAAAGAAGACCTCTGTTTTAAAGAGAAAATAGAGTCATGTGACCCATATGACTAAAGTCTTCTGTGGTTCTCCCTCTTTGTGGAAAAAAAAAAATAAAAGCAAATTTACTGTGAGTCTCCTAAGGCCCTGGAGGTGAGAGAAGGCAAAACGGGCAGGCAGGAAATATGCCGTAGTGATTAGACCTTGTGGTGGCTCCCAAAAACAGGCCAGGGTTAGTACCCCGTTCTAGGTGCCTTCCCACCTGCCAAGTTCTGAGGGGTGGGCTGAAGGCTGAAGGAAGATGAGGGGGTAATCTCGTCTCCCCAGACACAGAAAGCCTTCTCAGACTCCTCTGCCATGAGGTCAAGTCATAAAAGTTGTAAGGTCTGAAATGGTCGAATACGCACACGTCTCACCTAACATAATCACCACCTAGTTCAGAGTAATTATCTTCTCTCCTACGCTTGGTGAGATACAAGGCTTTGAAAACCCACTGGAGCTCTGGGATGAACCCAGCCCACATTCCTGTCCTATGTGGTTCAATGCAGTCACCAATCTCCAAGGATGCCATGGTTTATGCCTTCCCACCCTCCTGGATACGCAGGCCAACCCACATGGATAATGGCGGGCTGGTCCACTCCCTCTGCATCCAGATTGCCTCAGAGCTTTCTCAGTTGCAGACACTGTATGGCATCTGAGGCTAGGTCCTAAGGAGACTGAAGCCTCCACCTGGGACCCCTGAACTCTCACATTAGGGGAACCAGTGCTCCACAGGGAGTGGGTAGACTGAGGACTCTGTGCTGGGAGGAGGCCCAAGTTGCTAAAAGCAAACCCTGAAACAGGAGCATCATAGAGAGTGGCCATGTGGGGAGGCGACAGAAATACCTGTGAAGAAGCCATGAGTTGGGAGTCCAGATATTGCATGGAGGCCACTGTAGCAGACAGAAACCACTGAGCAGAGTCCTTCTTGAATTTGTCCCACAAAATTGAGCAGTTTAGACAACTCCAATCTCTTAGCAACCCGAGGAATCAACAGTAACCAAGCAGCCTGTGCTGCAGCTGGTCAGTATGGTACAGATTTCTAATTAATTGTTAGTATTTTAAAAATCTAATCTGGAGGCTAGGGAGATGGTGCAGGCGGTGAAGGGCTTGTACAGTAAGCACAATGACCTGAGTTCGAGACCCAGAGGCCACATAAAAAGCCAGGCACAGTGGCAGACACTAGCAGTCCCAGTGCTGGGGGTTTAGAGACAAAAGGACCCCTGAGGCTCATTAGCCACCAGTCCCCTTAGTGAACTGGTAAACCCTAGGCTCAGTGAAAGACGTTGTATTAAAAACAATTGGGGAAAGCACCCACCATTGACCGCTGGCCTCTCTACATTTACACATATACATACATACTCACACACACAGAGGGAGAGAAGGAGGGAGGGAGGGAGGGAGAGAGGGAGGGAGGGAGGAAGGGAGAGGGACAGAGAGAGAGAGAGAGAGAGAGAGAGAGAGAGAGAGAGAGAGAGAGAGAGAGAGAGAGAGAGAGACTGCATGCAAATATCACCATTTCTACTTTTCTTTGGAACATAGAAGCACCACTGCCCCAGGCCTGTGTGTGTGCTTGGTACAAGTAAGAACTACAGCATGGGGACCGGTGTCTGCAGGTGAGGCCCCTACTCTTCAGGACACCACAACCCTTCAACTACTCTGTTCCACTCCATGAGGCTATCCAACTGGCCCCAGGCTCCCTAGGGTTATCTTTTAATCCTCCGTCATCTGTCCCTGTGCTCTAACCCACTGACTGTTGCATAGCAATCCCCACTGGGAAGGACACCCCGTGTTAAAGACGACGCTGACCATGCGCATGCTGGTTCCTCCTCCGACTGCCCTTGCTCCTGTGTGTGAATGACAGGTACAGAGCCTTTGAGTCAAGCTTATCAAAGGCGCTTCTGGTGGGCTCCCGGGGAGTCTGGGACCACACCTTGTCTTGTCCTCCAATGCCCTGTGGGCTTGACACACAGAAAACTCCCACCCAGTGAACAAAGTGAGCAGTGTTTTGTCAACATTTCAAAGCTGAAGAACTTGAGATTAGAAGAGGAGTCTGCTCTCCAACTCCCTAAACTGGGGGGTCTCCAGATCCGGTTGTTAATTGGGTTGTATCCTCTCAAGGATACTGAAGTCCTAACCCCAGCAGCTTTAGTTGCAAAGAGAGCCTCTGTCTATGTGCAGACAGGATTAAGGTAAGGTTCTAGGGTGGCCCTCAGCCCACCAGACTGGGGCCCATATGAGGACCCAGCACAAATGGTGCTATGTAGTTACAGGAGCAGAGGCTAGGGTGAAGCATCTAGAGGTCAAGGGGCACCAACGATGGCAGGGGACACCTGGATGCTCCACTGGCAAGCCTCTTTCCAGGCCTTCAGTGATCGGGACAGGTGGACACCTGTGTGTGGATCTCTGACTTCAGAGTTATAGGAGAAGAAATTCCAGTTTGAACTGGCTTTCTGCTCATTTAAGGGACTTGCTAAAACACGTGCATAAACCTAAGGTTTTGTATATCTGAGAAATGAGGGGTTCCCTGAGGCTGATTCTAGAAGGGTCCATTGCACCTCCACTTCTGGGGGCTCCCCTCTCCGGTTTGTGGGGGAGGTGGCTGTGCCCCCAGGCTATCTGTTTCCTCCCGGTCTGGACAATGGGAAGGATGGAATCTGTTGGACTGCCATAATCTACAGGAGAGGGACTCTCAGATTTGGAGCAAGTTCTTGGCTTAAACATTTTAAGCTTGTGACATCAATATTATGTTTGGTAATTTCCAGGGTCCTATGTCTTTTTATGACCTAAGACTGGCCACAGAGCTGAGGACCTGCTTCATCCACGGACAGGAAGGGGACCCTGCTGGCTGAGTGTGTATTCTAGTCCTCTGCCTTGATGGACACTGGAAGTACTACTGTGATAGGGGTACTGGGGTGGGACTGAAGGCATGGGTGATGGAACTTCTAAAGCTCCCAGGAGGACCTTCAGGTCAGGAAAAATTGACTAATACCAGACAGACACTAGTCACTTTAGAGACAGTCCAAGATAGAAGAAGCATGGCTGACATCTCCTACAGGCTTGATCCAAAGTGTATGGGAAGGTGTGGTCCTGGTCACAAACCCTATGGGAATGAGCACCACCTCGGCACACAGCAGAATCCTTCCTCTAATGCAAAGATCCCAGCAATATCATACCTCCTGCACAACACTAGTTTCCCCTACAGTAGATTTTATTTTTAAAGTAGCAATTCTCATCCTATGGTAACAGTGAGACAGATCTATGGCAGGAAGCAATACTGAGCAAAACCCAGGCACTGCTGTGCAGAGGCACCATGGTGCCAGCACCTCCTGAGGGAGGGGACAGATGAGCCATCTTGGAATGTATCCCTAGGGTGAAGTCACGCGGGGGAAACCCCAGAATCTCTGCAGAGCCTAGGGTCTAGGTTCAAAAAACCAGCTCCCTCCCACATGAACTGCATGTCCTTAGGTAAATTATTCCTGACATCTGGCATGCTGACCTACAGAACTCCAAACTAATAGGACTTGCAAGCATTTACACACAATAGGTCCTCAACAAACCTTAGTGTGTCTTCCATTGGTGTGCCTATTCACATTTCTGTTCCTTTCAGCTAGCATGGTGCTGAACATGTAATCAATGCCATCTGTTGGCACAAACAAACTGACCAAGTGAAATGTGAATTATAAAAACAAAACATAAACAACAAAACCCCACTGACACACCACCACAACAAACTGACTCCCGTAGGCTCTGCCCACAGGTGCAGAAAAGCCCTGTTTGTACTGTCAAGTCACCATAGCAACCGAGGATGCTCTAGCCAGCCCCAAAGGTTAGTTAGTAATGATCAATTTATCTTGTAACCATGGAAACACCAGCTTCTGTGGGATGCAGAGAGGAAGGCAGCCACAGACATCCTGTGAGTTTCTCTCCTCACTTCAGTTACAGCTCAGCTAAACACACTTCCATCTTCAATGGAAGTGACTGTTTTCCACATGACCGTATTTACATATGGGTAAAATACAGGGTACGGAGTGGGTCATCAGCAAAGAAGGGCAGGTTGTAGGAATTGTTAGGGTTATGGTTCACTTGCTTAACTGAACCATTCTCAACTTTGGGTCCTGATCCCCCACAGCCAACCTGGGGACTTTGTGTCATTTGATGCTCCCATTTGGGAACAACCCTCTACATCCAGTCTAGCTTTTGAAGCTACATTTTAAACAGACTTCCACCACACGGGTGAAGTTTGGAGAAAGTAAAGTGTCCCTTAAAATTTCACTCCCGAAGACAAACAGCAGGGATTGGGGCCCTGGGCACACACCCAGGAGACAACAGGGTTGGTTTACCTGTCCCTGTGCTCCCAACACAACCACAGAAGGTGGAATGTCTGACTTGTAGGTTGGAACTTGTGTCCAGCCAGATGTAGCCTCTCCCTGTTGCCACACTATGGTCAGCTCAGGGTCTTCTCAAGGGCTACACACAACCCCAGAACAGGGCGTGTGTCTTTGTTCTGGCTCCAGACAATCAACATCTAAGATCACAACTCCAAGGCATTCTCCTGCCGCGGAGACCAGGCAGAGCGCCAAGAGGTCATCTGTATGTCTGCCAGGAGGAGCCTGTTTTGTACGGAGGGAAGGGTAGTGGTCTCCTGCTCAAATCCAGCACAAAGCAAAAATGGATTAAACCATCCGTCTCTGTCACAAAGCCCTGCCACTGCCTCCCTGAGAGGTAAGGGCTAAAGTCCCACACACAGTGGAGAGAAAGGGGGTTGCCCCGAGGACACCAACAAGTGACAAAGTGCCAGCACCAAGCAAAACCAGAGTGGGGAGGGCAGCTCCTTTTCAGCATGTCCTCTGCCTGCCCGGGGGCACCACCGCGAACAGCGAGTGGGGGTTGGGCAGGGAGGGGCGACTCCTGCTGTCCAGGCTCCTCAGAGCTGTCTTGCTCAGAAGTGGGGTGCTCACTGGAGACAGCTCCACTCCACCTTCTGTGTGCGAGGGACACGGGCCACTTCACCCAGGGCAGCCAGGCTGCCGGCCCTGGGTACGTGCACCAGGTGGGACTGCCGGGCTCGGGACAAAGGACCTGACCACGGACGCTGGCGCTGCACCGGAGAGGACAGCGAGGCTGGGGTTCTGCAAACTTGGAGACCCAGAGAGCGTGGGGTAGATTCTGGGTTACCTGCGCGGCCATAAAAGACAGATCCATGGTGTCGCTGCTGGCGTGGCTGCCCGCGCTCCAGTCCTCGCTGCTGTTGCTGCTGCTGCTGCTGTCGTCGGCGTCGCCGCTGCGGGTCCAGCCACCCGCACAGCTATCAGGGAGCGGGCGGAAGAGCGAGCAGGTGCCCTCAGGCCCCGGTGACCGTGACCTCAGCAGCCCCGGCGTGGCGGCGCCTTTCCAGCCCTCGCGGCGTCCTCGCAGGCGGCTCCGGGCTCCGGCTCCCGATGCCGAGTGGGCGGGAGACCCCGGGCGCGGCGCCCCTCCACGTGACCACTCCCAGCCCCACCCCCGGGGGCGGGCCGAGCAGGACCCCTGATTTCTCGCCACCCTCTCTCTGCCTTGACCAAATGGGGAAACTGAGGCCTGCGGTGGGCCAGCTGGATTGGTGAGCCAGCTTCCAACCCAAATCCAGCGTGGTTGGCGCTCTTTGTGTAAGGGCACTTGACTCCAGTCTTCCAGGGGATGGCCAAGTGGCGGGGTGACCAGGAGTAGATAGACGCGGGTTTTCAGTGGCAACCCTGTGCCCAGACTCCGGAGTGCTTGGCTCTTGAATTGGGCTGAACAAAGCGGAAAGTCTGGCTTTTCTGTATTGTGTGGCTTGGGTAAATCAGTGTTTGTTTGAGCCTGGGTATCCTCATTTGTAAAATGGGAGTAAACAGAACCTAGGAATTAAATAAGACGTGGTATGTGTCACCACAGGGTGAGCTGTAGCATGACCAGTGTTCCTTAGTGGAGACCGTGGAGTGAATGTCCTTCCATGATGACATACACAACCTGCAGACAGTGCCTGTGGCTCTGTTAAGATGTCTTACCTCAGAAAGATAGCCCAAGCCACAAGGGTGTCATAGCTGCAAAGCAGGGAGCCACAGAGATACCCAGTGGGCTCTCTGGGGTGTGTGTCACCCCGCCAACATCTTTCTCTCCTCTCTCCTTTCTTTTTCTCTCTTCTCACCTCCCTCTCTTCTCTTCTGCTTTGTGTCCTCTCTTGCTTCTTAGGCTCGGCCCCTCACTTCTGCGCCCCTCACTTCTGTGCCCCTCACTTCTGCACCCTTCCAATATGTACTGACTGGTTTTGTGTGTCAGCTTGACACAGACTGGAGCCGTCAGAGAGGAAGGAGCTTCTTGTGGAAATGCCTCCATGAGATCCAGTTATAGGGCATTTTCTCATCTAGTGATCAATGTGGAAGGCGGAAGGCCCAGCCCACTGTGTGTGGTGCCATGCCTGGGCTGCTGGTCCTGGCTTCTATAAAGAAGCAGGCTGAGCAAGCCAGGGGAAGAAAACCAGCAAGCAGCTCCCCTCCATGGCCTCTGCATCAGCTCCTACCTCTGGAATCCTGCCCTGTTTGAGTTTCTGTCCTGACCTCCTTCAGTGATGAACAGCGATGTTGAAGTGTAAGCCAAATAAGCCCTTTCCTCCCCAACTTGCTCTTTGGTCATGGCGTTTTATCACAACAGCAACCCTAAGACACAATCCAAGTACCTGCCTCCAGTCTTGGTGCCCAGAGCTACCCTATTGGGTCTCTGGCACTGGTTCCCAACCTTGCTAATGCTGTGATCCTTTAAAACACTTCCTCATGTTATGGTGCCCCCCAACCCAACCATGAAATTATTTTTGTTGCTACTTCATAGCTGTAATTTTGCTACTGTTATGAGTCATACGGTAAGTACCTTATATTCAGGATGTCTGATATCTGACCTCTGTGAAAGGGTCATTTGACCCCCAAGGGGTCTTGACCCAGAGGTTGAGAACCACTGGCCTGTGGCCTGGTAGTTCCTCAGCCTACCCAGAACCTTCACATCCATTGCTTCTCCGCACTTTCACCATGAAGTCTTATACCCACAGAGGAGTATGTGTGTGTGTGTGTATGTGTGTGTGTGTGTGTGTGTGTGTGTGTGTGTATGAATTCATGTGTGCATGTACATGTGTGTGTGTGTATGCATGAGTTTGTTTGTGCATGTGCACACATGTGTGAATGTGTGTGGGGTACAATTTAAATAATGATAATCCTCTGCAGTCTAATAAGAAGGAGAAATGGAGCTGGAGAGATGGCCTGTCCATTAAAGACTCAGGCTCAAAATTAAAAAGAGCAAACAATGTCCTTTAACCTTGAGGGCGTCTCTCCAAAGCTCTTTCTTGTCTGTCCCATTGCCCTTGCCTCCTGTCATCCAAATGGTCACAATCATTGTTCTCTTCTTGCAACCCCCCTCCACATTGTTTACCTGCTTTAACCTCTATGGGGACATAGAATCCATCTGAAATGTATTCTTCCTGACCTCCCCATTTCAGTCAGCACCTCCCCATTTCAGTCAGCACCTCCCCATTTCAGTCAGCACTGCGTCTGTGTCGATGGTGATTGATGCCACCATCGATCTGCTGGTATTTACAGGCTACCCAGGTTTTCTCCTAAAACGAACATGGCTTCAATGATTGCTTTTGACCTCCCCAGTAATCTGTTCTCCATGACTGTAATTATATCATTTCAGGAAAGTTCTATAAATGGAAGCGTGATGAATAACCCTCTGGTTACCAGGAGATTCATCCAGGATGTTGTGGAAGTTTGTTCCTTTTTATGCTGGGTAGTATTTTATTTGATTGATGTACCATAGTTAGTTTAACCAGACATCTGTCAGAGGACATCTGTGGTGTTTCTGTTCTTTGATGCTTATGAAAACAGCTGCTATGTACATGCATATCTGAGGTATTGTTTGAACATGTCCTTCACCCATTCCCATGGCTGTGGCCCTGGAGCAATGCTTCCTCTACAGTATGTCCCACAGATCAGGGCCTTTAGTGGCTCCTCAGCCTGCAGGCCTGACCTTGCCCACTAGAAACCCAGACTTCTCCTGACCATGCTCTGGAGGAAGAGAGGGACTGGGTGGAGTCAAACCAGTTGTTTTCATTTCTGTTTTGCAAACCCATGGCTCTCTGAGCACCCTGTGGTCAGTACTTAAGTCCAGCCCCATGTCCTTAGACAAGGCTCATCTGCCATCCTTGTCCCTGGGCTGTGGGCCGTTCACCTCTGGAAGAAGAGGCAGGGGTGGCCGGTCAATTCCAAGTTCATTTCCAATGCTCGTCAAGTCTCAGTGGTAAGCACTAGTTCCTCACACCATAAAGAAGGAAAAGGGCAACTTCCTGGGACACTCGAGGACTCCACAGCTGTCCACAGAAGGTCAATCTGCAGGTATAGTTCTGGTCACTCAAATGGACCGCTGTCACCTATTCAAGTTGGCAAGCCTCAACACACAGATAGGAAATTTTCTTCTCTTCACATCGTGTGTACCAACAGTCCCATTTTACTTCAGAGTGACTTTCTGACAGATGATGGGTAGCCACAGCCTACCCACCCACTGTCCTGTTGATGAGTACTGGCTTTCTGGCAAGCCTCTGGCTGTTGTGAATCAAGTTCCTATGAACACTGGTGTCTGAATCTCTTTAGGATATTCTGTTTGTTCTGCACTTTCTACATCCTCAGCAGAAGACGAGAGTCTCAGTTGACGCACTTTTGGCCAACACTTAGTACTTTCATTGCTCTTTACTTAGCCACCCAGCTGGCTGTGATGTGACGCTTCCTTAAGGTCTCAGATATGTATTTCCATGACAACAGATGATACCGAGTGTGCTTTCATGGGCTCAGGGGCCATGGGTCTCTTTTCCTCTGCAAATGGTCTGTGCAAATCTTTCACTCACTTTTGAAAGCTTGGATCGCTTCTCACTTTATTATTGAGTTGCTAGTGTTCTTTACATATTTAGGAAACAAGTTTCATGTCAGACACACGCAAGTATTTTCTCAGTCTGTGGCATTTTTTTTAGCTTTAATAAAATCTAGTGAATCTTTAGAATCCTATCTAAAAGGATGCATGTTTCACCTTTCCTCCTCTTTATGCTTCGAACTGTCACCTATTTTTATTTTTATATGAGCTTTGAATTAAAGGTTGTTTTTTTTTTTTTTTCTCTTTTCTGAAACAATATCCAACTGTGCTGGAGCCATTTGTGATGAAGACTGTCCTGCACCACTAAAGAGACTCAGCGTTTAAGGTGGTACCCACTCTGAAGCTCATTCTGCATTTCTCCTTAAATGTTGGCTTCTGGCCTCCACCTTAACCCCCTCTTGGGCAGAGTGACTCATTAGAGGATCACTCTCCTCCCTAAGGTCACTGTCCTCTCTAAATGCTCTGTCAGGAATGCTCACAGGCTTGTCAAATGAACCTTGGAGGTCACCTCCAGCTCTGTCAACTGTTTCCTCAGTGATGTCTCCTGGGTTGCCAATCTGGCCAACACAGGGCTCTGGTTTCTGCCTTCTCTCTGGTTCTGTCTGAATCAGAAGATGGTACTATCGAGGTCCTCTGTGTATTTATACTTCACAAGGGCAGAGGGGCTTAGGGGCCTGCCACATCCCTCTTCTGTGGCTGGGTAAGGGGATGTGCCTCCTCAGAGGAAGAGGTAGGTGTCTTTCAGGAGTCTCCGAGACTATCACAGACAGCAGAGAAATAATCCACAGGAAGAAAGAAGGTAGTTCGGCTCAACATGACTCAGTAGCTGGTGTGGATTCAGACTTTGGGAGTCTGACCCCTGGTAGTTGATTTTAGGCATATTTAAATATAGTACAGTTCGGTGACAACTTTCCTGGTGATAATGAACTCAGTCTCGTGTGTACAATAACACATACATAAATCACCTTGAGGAACAAAGTGAGCTAAATAAAGATCAGAAGTAACAACATTGCAGTTCTTTGTAAAGTACATGTGATGCCTTCCATAAAGACTGGTTCTGTAGATTGACCGAGAAAAAGAACCGGGGCTGGGGAGCAGTAGGGGGATCCAGTATAGTCTCCCACCACAAAGATAGCACAATTAACCACGTCCGCTCCCAGCCTTCTGGGTGGCTAATAGGCTTTGCGTCCCTTCCTTTGAAGGACAGCACCATGTCTAACAGTCCAGAGTCCCCTAGTTCTTATCTGTGAGCACAAGGACCTCTGTGCCTCCTACAGGGCATTTGCTGAGTCTCCAGAAATAGTTTTGGAGGAAAATTGTGCAGGAACTGATATCTGTCTCCTCTCTCCCTCACCCGGTTCTCAGCCCACGTCTTGTTGAGGGCCACCCAGGGACCTTGTTTCTCTCCCAGGAGTCTACCAGCTGGTGTGCCTCCTCCAGGGACACAGTCTTTGTGGATCCTTATGCTATGGACCTTTCTCTGAGTGGTTCAGATTTGATTTCAAAAGCCACCTCTTCATGGCAGAAGAGACGGCCCAGTAGTTAAGTGTAGATGTAACAGTCTTATTAAATAAGAAACACAGAGCCAAATGCAGAGTTAAAAGCCCAAGAGGTTGGAGCAATAGCTAAGAGCTGAGACTTAAAACCGCCTTCTTACCCTTCCTGCCACTGCTGTCCTTCCCCTCAGAAAGAGGCCTACATCCTGTGTGTCTGTCTTTATATATATATATATATATATATATATATGTATGTATATACTTTCTGTTCTGCCTTCTTATTGGTTGTAAACCCAACCACATGACCTCCTTGTCACTGCCTGTCTATACAGACCTCTATAGTTGGTATTGAGATTAAAGGCATGTGTCTCCATGCTGGCTGTATCCTTGAATGCACAGAGATCTTCCTGTCATGTGATCGGGATTAAAGGCGTATGCCACCACCGCCCAGCTTCTGCTATGGCTTGCTATTAGCTCTGACCCCCAGGCAACTTTATTTATTAACATACAAATAAAATCACATTTTAGTACAAATGAAATATCACCATAGTTAAGAATGCACACTGCTCTTGCAGAGGACCCATGTTCCATTCCCAACACCAACATTTGGGTGGCTCACACCCGTTTGTGATCCCAGCTCTAGGGAATCCAATGCTCTCTTTTAGCTTCCTTAGACACCTGCACTCATGTGCATTTCCCTTACTCACACACTCTGACATACATATGCACATAATTAAAAAATGCAAAAGTAAAAAATTAAATATTAAAAAACCCCACCTACTTCTAATTGGAGGCCCTCCGGGACCACGCTGGCTTGAGTCTGTCTTATTAATATATTTTATTTGTCCCATAGCATTTATCTGTCTCTGAGACAAACTTACCTTTTGGGAGAAGTGACATGCCATGGGTCTTGAGTGCTCCTGGGTTCTCCCAGGGGCTGGCAAAAACGCAAGGCCCTGGTAAGCTCTTTCCTGGTCTGTTTATCATTGTGCTTCAGTGTATAATCTAGAAGAAGTGAGGTCATCTTTCCCTCACACAAGATGGCCGGCCTTTTTTACTCCTACACAGCAAGTGGATCCTTGCATCTTTACATTGCCCTTCTGTAACACAGCCCGCTGTGTCTACTACCCTGTGTCCTGGGCCTGGTGTCACTCTTGCCTCTGGGACCTGCAGACATGGGGTTAATGAGAGTCACAGAGAAGCTGGCACTGGCTGGTGTCTTGGGAGCTGCTGGCAGCCTGGTGGTGGCTTTTCCTCTAGCTTGTTCCCGGGGATCAGGTGAGGGTTGATCACTCCAGTCTAAGGCCAACGACAGATCAGCAGCTCACCTAGCCACTCAGAGCTGATGAGGGCAAGAATCCAAAGGCCACCATCAGCTCTGGGTCCTGGCCACTTGGCCTGGGGCTGAGCAAGGGATATGCCTCCGTTCCAGGGACAGTCAGGATGCGCTCATGCCCAGCCAAGCCCTGCATGCATAATTCATGTGTGCCCAGAACTCTGGATGCAGAGACAAGGAACAATGTGTCCCTTTAAGGCACCAGCCAGAAGACCACAGCAGGGGCCTGACCTGACCACTGACACTACAGGGAGATGCAGAGCCCTTCGGTAGAGGCCTGGATGATGTTTGTTTGTTTGTTTGTTTGTTTGTTTTTTAACTGAAAGGCTTTAAGAATTCATGAATGTTCACTGAGTTCAAGAAGCATAAAGGGTGGGATGGAGATGAGGTTGGGGGGCATGGCCCAGGACCCATCCTTGGAACAGACACAAGAATAAAGCTTGCAATCGTGGAGGTAAGGAGGAGGAAATCCTGCTGTCTTGGAGGCCTGGCCCCAGCATTTCCTCCTCTGCCAGCTCTCTCTCCAAGATACCTGTGGTTAAAACCCTCCCTACAGGGTCTTTCTCAGTGTTTTTGAAAAAGAGACTGAGGTCATTAGTATGTGGGCTAACAGGGGATCTCATTAAATAAAATGCCTAGTGCTCTGCAACCAGACTCAGCAGTCTGGACCCAGATGATTCTCGAGGCTGCCTCTCCCAGGCAGAAACTCCAGCCCAGGCTAGCTCCATTTAACAGGAGCTACCATGCTTGCATGGTACATCAGTGCATATAAACCACAGGAAACAGACTGAGGTCCCTCAGCACACATGGGCAGTGGTGGGATTTGAATCCAGAGCAGATGACAGCAAAGCCCTTGCCTTCTCACAATGGACTCTACTTACAAAGAACATGCATTTCATTCAAACTAATGCAAACACTCTAATAATGGTCAAGTAGGGCAGAGGGGATTCACTCCTCCATTGTTTGTTTAGTTCAACGAGTACCAGGGTAGTGAGATGGCTCAGTGGGTAAAGATGCCTGCCACCAAGGCTGATGACTTGAGTTTAATCCCTGGGATTCAGTTGGTGGGTGGAGAGAACTGACTCCTGAAAGTTGCCCTCTGCTCCACTTGCCATGGTATATGTACATTTATCCATTTATCCATTCAGTTCAGATTTTCTGAGCCTTTATTATGTTCCAAGTACTATGTCCCCAAAAGGAGACAGTGTGACCAAAGCTTCTAGTTTGAGGAGTGTCTCTGTTATTTTCTACAGCTGTAAAGAGACACTATGACCAAGGCAATGTATTGAAGAAAGAGTTTATTAGGGCTTACAATTCCAGAGGGTGAGTCCATGGCCATCATGGTGGAGGAGCATGGCAGAGGGCAGGTGGGCATGGTGGCACTGGAGAGCAGTAGCTGAGAGCTTACATCTGGTCCATAAATATGTGTGTGTGTGTGTGTGTGTGTGTGTGTGTGTGTGTGTGAGAGAGAGAGAGAGAGAGAGAGAGAGAGAGAGAGAGAGAGAGAGAGTTAATTGGGAATGGCATGGGCTTTTAAAACCTCAAAGTCTGTACCCAGTGACATACCTCCTCCAACAAGGCCACACCCCCTAATCCTTTCCAAACAATTCCATCAACTGGGGACCAAGCATTCAAATATAGAAGCCTATGGAGGCCTTTCTCTTTCAAACCACCCAGGGAGGTTGAGGATCAAAGTGTCTTAGCTCTGCCACTTGCCAGCGAGAGCACCATGAAGCAACTTAACCTTTTTAGGCCTCAGCATTTTCATCTCTGAGTGTGGAGGACTGAGGAAGTGGAAGGTTATCCAACCCCATGCTGCTGGAGCACGCAGGTGGAGAGTGAGTGTGGTACAAGGAACCCCCGCACCCACCCGTGTTTCTTCTGGTTTTCACAGATGTTCTGCTAGATGGAGCGCAGTGGAGGCTGCCGAGTGAGGGCAGGACACTTCTCATTTGGTCATGGAACTGGTGATACAGGACACAGCTCTCACCTCAAAGGGGATCAGAGACCCTACATGCTGGGTCACATGTCACAGGGTGACTATGTCCCGAGAATACATGTTCCCACATGGAAGCAGCCATACAAACTAGCTATAGTCACTGAACAAAAGCAACGGATCAAGACATCTACTGAATATGGCGGTGGCATCAGGTGGGCCAATGACAGCAAGACAGGAAACTTTGGGCAATAGGCTTCAGATGGTATCTGACAACACCCTTCACTTCCACACCCCCCCCCCACCACCACCAAACGAGAGGTCTGTTTGTACATTCCAAAAACATGTACCTAATAGTCACAGGATGTCAGGTCACACACATGGGCAATGATTGGCTATTATGGGGACTAACCGTAGCTCAAGGTAATTCGGCACCTGACCTGCAGCATTCCAACCCCTCCACAATCATGAGGCAAGTATTACTGTAGGATTGATTTTTCACATAGGCTTGGACTCCCCCCTACCCCCCCAACTGGGAACTTGAGTTCACAAAGCTCACCAGCACCTAGCAGGTAGCTGGCTTAACCAGAGGATTCTGGGAGTGTTCATGATTGAATAAATGAATGGATGCAAGAATGAGGAGACTTTAAGAGGTAAAACCCGACCCTCTAACCATCTCAATGGCCTTGCCTATGTCCTTTGCCCAGGCACACTCATCAGGACAGATTTTTATAAAGGGGGATTGGATAGATGGGTGTGGCTCACCTGTGGAGTAGTCTGTCCCCTACAGCTAAAGGGTTCCCAACAGCATGGGAAATGCAGCGATTTGAATGCAAAATGTCCCTCATAGGCTCCCATATTTGGACATCTGGTCCCTACTTGGTGGTGCTGTTTGGGCTCTAGGAGGTGGAGCCTTGGTGGAGAAGTGGGCAACCAGGGGTGGTCTTTGAGGTTTCGTAGCTTAGCCACACCTCCTGCCCCTCCCTCCCCCGTGTTTACGGATGAAATGTGATCTTTCTGCTTCCTGAATACCAGGCTGGCCTCAGGCTGCTGCCAGTGTATCTTCCCTGCTGCGGTGGACTCTATCCCTCTGAAACTGTAACCATCAACACTACTCCCTTACTTCCCAGAGTTGCTTTCAGTCAGGGTGTTTTACCACAGTTCCAGAAAAGAAACTGACACAGGAAAGCAGAGCGAATGTGGAACAGGGGTCCCCAGCTTTGCTGTACCCAGAGAATTAGAGACATCTTCTTGCAGCTCTCTTCAATATGGGAGCAGAAGGACCCTCATATGCATCACTCACTCACCCCTATGTAAGTATGAACCTCCAATCAAGTACCAGGCACTGTGCCAGGCTCCCTGGTCACCAGGCACTGTGCCAGGCTCCCTGGTCAGGGAGGATCCTCTCCCAGACCACAGTCTGACTGTACCATGCTGGATAGAAGCATGGCCACTGCCCAACCGCGAACTCACAGGACAGATCTGTGCTGGCCAATATGGAAGCTGTCTATAGCCCTTGAGACTCATTGAACCAGGGTGGGAAGGGGAAAACTCAGTCAAGCTTTGAAGATAAAGTACAAAAATTTAACGTGCTAAACACCACATTCAGAGTTGACAATCCTCTGGATATACTAACTTAAACCAAGCCTAGTACTGAATTAATTGCATCTGCTTCTTTTGACTTTTTAAATATCACGTCTAGAACATTCTAAATCATCTATGTGTTTTGTATGTCACCTCTGTGTGGCAGGGAAGGGTGCATGCAGAGGTCAGAGGACAACCTCAGGTGTTACAGGCCACAGAAATATCAAGTAGGAACTCAGCTGACTGTGGCAAAGCTATTACCTGGAAGAGTCAAGAATTTTTCCAGAGGAAGCCCAGGCTCAAGGGTATTTACTGGTGTTATTTGGATTTTTAATATATCAGCTGTTTTCTACTATGAATTTTATGTGTTATTATACCTTCCCCATTTGATTCTTTTTCCTAAGAACTTCTAAACAGTGTGGATTGATCATTCCTTAGCCACATACAATTAAAGTATTTGGATAACAGCCTCAGGCAAGGCTTTCTGCTTCCAGGCTTTCTATTTCTTCTTCTTTTTTTTTTAGCATTAGAATCAGATAGATGTCTGCCTTCTGTAACTGTTTTCTTTAGCAAGCATCCAAAGCCAGGCCAGCTCCAAAGGCATCCAAGGACAAGCTTTCCAGACCACCTGCTGGTCTCCTGAATTAAGGTAAACATCCATACAGAGACACCACCTACGCCAGGCTGACGTTAGGTACATAGCTTTGCTTTTTGTGAAAATTAAGCCCAGTACCCCCTTTCTCTCTCAGCCCAACACCCCTAGACTTCCCCTTGAACAACTTACTTAGAACAAAAGGGTTTTTTCATACCAGGTGCTTCAAGCTGTGATACAAGTTACCTAGCTACTGAGTACTCATCCCCCGCCCTGCCAGAAAACCGTGACACAGGGAAGAAAGGCAGTTTTATTTTAGTGACTCAGACTACTTCACCTAACCGCTTCTAAGATTGTGGTTTGAGCACATGCATGGTAAAGTTTTAACGTTTCTCCTAAACATTTCTAGAATATAGTTTGAGCACATAAATTCCCCTTCTGATTTATTAACCGATTCCAGCCCTTAATTGACCCCACCTCCTTTGTTTGCTCCCCTTTTGGACTGTCACTGCTCTGGTGGGGACCCTGAAAGTCTTGCATGGTATTGGGGGTTACTGAGTGTAAGCTATGTAGACCTGTTCCCCAAGATCACTGGTGAATTTTGTCTCAGAAGAAGAAAGTGGATCGACTAAGGAGCTTGGTGTACTTAGATTCATTCCCTCAGATTATTTCTCATGGCTCATAGAGTCTCTTCTGGAACCCTGGGAAAAGACTATTAGAGGCTGGGCCCTAATAGTCTTGGTTACCCAGGTGCCATTCCTCAGGGGCTGCCAACCTTCTTTTGGACAGAAGTTAACCTCCCCCCACAACCCCAAGACAGGGTTTCTCTGTGTAGCCCTGGCTGTCCTGGAACTTGCTCTGTAGACCAGGCTGGCCTAGAACTCAGAGCTTTGCCTAGAAGAAAGATGTCTTATTGGACTGAAACTCGCCAAGTACACTACACTGACCAGCCAGCAAGCCCCAGGGGTCTACTTGCTCCCGCTTCCTGGGCTGGCGTCACAGTGTACACTCCCATCCCTTGCTATTTCACATGGGCACTGGGGACCAAACTCACCTCCTTGTGCGGCAAAGCGGACACGTTACCAACTGGGCTATCTCTCCAGCTCCTTGGTATGCCACGTCTAATGAAGATTCTTGGCTCAAACAGCTCAAAGCAAACAGTGGGTATAGGAAGGCTGTGAGTACACACAGATGTGGGTACAGGAAGGCTGGAGGGGTCTGGGTTGGCTCCATGGTCTTGGAGGACCGCAGATGTGTGGATGATGGTCAGAGAGGAAATTTGGTAGAGGCTTCAGCGAGGGAACTCGTTTGAGAAGTTCTAACCCAGGTAAGGCCCCATTTTCCAAGTTGACAGAACAGCCATTTCCAACCCAGCC
Source organism: Onychomys torridus (assembly GCF_903995425.1). Taxonomy (NCBI): domain Eukaryota; kingdom Metazoa; phylum Chordata; class Mammalia; order Rodentia; family Cricetidae; genus Onychomys; species Onychomys torridus. The sequence continues at coordinate 72,584,855 of NC_050456.1, read as the reverse complement.
ATGCTCACTTTGCACTCGCTGGGGGAATGTACCCTTCTTCTGCTCTGTGGAGTTCCAAGCAGACTGGGAACCTCAGCTGCTGGGGCAAGGGGTGCTTATCCACAGAAATGTCTGGTCTCCCCATAAGCGCATGCTGCCTTCTATTATCTTCCCACACCCACAGAAAGTGCTCCCCAGCACAGCTCCCAGCTAGATCATCCATGCCACCCACACCTGCATATGATCGGAGGAGCCACCAGAGTCTGCTCTGGGCGGGCTGTGTCTCTTTTCCCTTCTTTGCTGGCTGCTCCTCGGCAGAGGCTGATGAAGTCATTTTAATTAGAGCGCTGATTGCACTCAGAGCAAATGGCAGGGAGTTTGCAGTTCTGCTGGGGTGGGTGGCCAGCGGTGATGGTGACGCAGAGACATAATTGAAAGATGCTTGTCCTCCAGCTCAGGGCAACCCTGACCTGTTGTCTCACAGGGACAATGATGACGGTGGTGACAGTGCCCCACACTGTTTCCAGGCTGCTCCTGTTTTCCTGTGTGTCATGTCCCAGATTCCATCACTGGCTCCTACTCAATCCTCAGGACAGCCCTGCAGGGTAGCTGCCATTCAGAGAGGTGCAGCCATCTCCCTAGAGTGGATACTGAGTGCCAGGTCAGCATTTGAACCCAACAATTTGAGGCCTGTTGTGGAATATTATTTTAGCTAGGCAAAAGATGTGTTGTATTTGCTTATGCTGCAGAATATTATTTTAACTATGTAAAGGTGTGTTACTTTTGTTTATGCTGCATTTGTTTAAGGATGTATGCTTAATTATGTAAAGATATGTTCATCTGTTTCACCTTGCCTGCCTAGGGTACCTGATTGGTCTAATAAAGAGCTGAACAGCCAATAGCGAGGCAGAGAAAGGATAGGCTGGCTGGTGGGGAGAGAGAACAGATAGGAAGAGATGTCTAGGCTCAAGAGGAAAGAGAAGGGAAGAACAGGAGAAGGAGGAGAGAGCAAGGGACATGCCTGGGGCCAGAGCCAGGTTGTCGCCAGCCAGCCAGCCACCAAGAAGCTGTGAAAGTAAGATGTACAGAAAGAAGGAAGGAAGGTGAAAAGCCCTGAGGCAAATGGAAGATAAAGAGAAACAGGTTAATTTAATTTAAAAGAGCTAGCCTGAAATGAGCGTAAGCTAGGCCGAGCATTCAAAACTCATAAGTCTCTGTGTCATGATTTAGAAGCTGGTTGGTGGCCCAAAAGAAAAAGCCACCATCTCCCAGGTCACATGACTCCACAGTGCAAGGTCCCTGGGGCCTTCCAGGTGATAACCCAGGACCAGATTCTGCATTGTGCTTGCACACCCATCCATGCACATGGAAGTGTCTTCTAGTATTATTTTCCACCATCTCTTTTGAGGCAGGGTCTCTCATTGAACCCAGAGCTCACTGGTTGGCTAGACTGCCTGGCCGGCAAACACCAGGGATCTGCCTGTTTCCCATTGCCCTCCCGCTGCTTCACACAGATCCACGTTCAACATGCTCAGCTTTCACTTGGGTGCTGGACATCCAAGCTCAGGTCCTCCTTCCGGCACAGCAGGTGTTTTTACCATCTAAGCTGTCTCCCTAGCCTCAGGTATGAAGCTCTGGAGAAATGTTAGTCTTAGACACTGACTCCTGAGTAGCTCAGAGCCAAAGGTACTCATGGAATCAGATTGCTCAGGATATGTGCTTTCAAAGCATGTCTGTAGTGCTTTCTAGAACATCCTCAAGGCCCTGCATGTTGGAGGTTTGACCTCCAGTTTAGCACTGAAGCAAGAGGCAGGGCATTGTGGGAGATCTTAGGTTGTTGGAGATATGCTCTTAATGGGGATTCTGGGATTTCCCCCTCTTTTTCTCCCTGTCTCCCCTTCTATCTCTTCCTTTTTCTCCCCTATTGTGTTGTCTCAGCACAGACCCAAAAGCAACAAGGTCACTTGCATATGAATTAAAACCTCCAGCATTATGAGTCCCACGAGATCTCTTTCTGAACTGGGCCCCTCGGGTATCTGTGATAGTGACAGGAAGCAGACAAGCTCAAGGACTGTTTTCTGAGATCATCCCAGAGAGCAGAATGAGGGACAGTCAGCCATGCTGACCAGGGCATTCAGCCACTGACACGGTGGTCCTGCCCGTGACATATAACCTAGACTCTGTGAAGAGACAGGGCCTGCTGTTTGCCTGGCCTCATGGAGAGTGTTCCCGTCACCCCCTTCTCTCTCCTCTCTCTGTCTCTGTCTGTCTCTCTGAGGTTACACACCCTGGCCTATGTTATTAGATTCTAGAGAGGACTGTTAGAGCAAATGGAGATTAGTGGAACCCACTCAGTGATCTTGACTTAAGATCTGGATCAGGGCCTGACCTCCAGTGGTCTCTGTTTTGTGATGGAGAGGAGGCCACAGTGGTTGTGTGACTTGGGAGCATTGTGTTGCCTAGAGGCACTTTTGTGGGTCTGAGAAGACCACAGTGTGTGCAAGTTGGGCTGTCAGAAGGTGAATCTAGCCGATATGCTTATTGAACACCCGCTTGGCCTTGTCTGCTCTAAGAACTCTGTTTTCCCATGGGGACAGACCCCACAATGGCCACACAATGCTAAGGCCAGACAGGCACCTCTACGTCCCAACTTCTCAGATGAAGGGATTACTGCATCACCACACACTGGGTTACTAATGATTACACCTTAGGGGCATGCATGCATTCCTAGGAGAGTCAGTTGATACTGTTTTTGCACAGACAAGGAAAAATGAGGGGTTCTCTTTCTCCTGAGGCCACAGAGCTGGTAAGTATAGAGCTGGGATGATTGGGAGGAAGGCCTGAAAACATGGAGAATTCAAATCAAAGCCAGTGTGTGTGGGGCTTGGTTTGAGACATCATCCTGAGCTCCTGGGGCTCTGGAGCTCTGGAGCTTCCTACCAAGTCAGCCAATAAGTCAGTTTGGTTAAGCCACATTGAGTTGCCATTTGTAGCTACAAGAGTGTTGACTTATAGAATGTCAAGCTGAGGGCTAGGGAGATGGCTTAGTGCTTAAAGGCTTTATCATACAAATGTGAGGCCTGTGTCAACTTGACTGCAAGCTAAAGAAGTCTCAGAGAAAGGAACCCAATTAAGACAATGCCTTCATAAGATTGGGCTATAGGCAAGCCTCTAGGGCATTTGCTTAATTAGTGGTTGATGGGGAGAGGACCAAGCCCATTGTGGATGGTGCTATCCCTGGACTGCTGGTCCTGGATTCTATAAGAAAGCAGACTGAACAAGCCATCAAGAGAAAGCATCACCCCCTCTATGGCCTCTGCATCATCTCCTGCTTCCAGAATCCTGCCCTGCTTGAGTTCCTGTTCTGACTTCTTTTGATGATGAACTATGATGTGGAAGCATAAGCCAAATACACACTTTCCTCCCCAAGTTGCTTTAGTCATGGTGTTTCATCGCAGCAATAGTGACTCTAACAAAGACACCATGAGAGTGCTGGGTGGACAAGGGGCTTCCTGTCTATAACTCTAGCTTCAGATGGCAGGAAAGGGGATCCCCTGTGAGCCTGTGTTTGGTTGAGGGGGCCTACCTCATTGAACAAGATGGAAGTGAAATCAGAGATGATTCTGGACAACAACTTTGGGCCTGTACATTCACACTCAAACATGGACCCACACACATGAAACATATATACACACATAGGCACTCCATGCACACACAAATGGAAAAGAAAAGCCCAGTTGATCTTGAAGGCAAGTGTGGCTGGAAGCCAGAGATTCTGGGAATTTCTGTTAGGGTTTACATTTTGCATTTCTCCTATAGCTGATTGAAATATGGTTAGAGACCACCATGACCAACCGCTGCTTCCAGAGCTCTGCCAACCCGACTGTGACGGCTGTTCTTGGCTGCCAACTTGACTATATCTGGAATTAACTAAAACCCCAAAATGGAGGGGCATACCTGTGAGGGATTTTTGCTTAATTTGAAGTGGGAAGACACACCCTTAGTCCAGATTTTTTGAGGCGGGAAGACCCATCTCTAGCCTGGACCACACCTTCTGCTGGCAGCCTATATAAAGACATGGAAGAAGAAAGCCTACCCCCTCTTTGCCTGCTTGCTCTGTATTCTCCTAGCAAGTTCATTCCCTCACAGGCATTAGAGCCTACTTCTTCAGTATTCCTGTGAATATACTGAAGACCAGCTGAAGCACTGAACCTAGTAGACTAAGCGACTACTGGATTCTCGAACCTTCCACTGGTCGACAGCCATCGCTGGACTAGCCTATAAGCTATTCTAACAAATGAATTTGTTCTGGAAGTTCTGTTCCTCTAGAAAACCCCAACTAATACATCAAACTGAAATGTAGACCTAGTTAGCTACTGAACTATGGAAATCTCCATTTCACCATCGGACTAAATTTACTGTGTATTTTAAAGAACAAGAATAACCTTCTTGGAGTAATTATCAAAGTTAGACAATTTCACACTAATACAACACTGTCATCTGTTCTATAGAAAGTACCCAAATTTCACCAGTGGTTCCATGATGTCTTTAAAACAATTTTTTTGCAGTGCTCAGAACTGAACATAGTGACTCACACATGCTAATAGCTCTGCCTCTGAGCTATATTCCCAGTTCCTTCCTTGTTCCATTTTTTAAGGATCTATCTATCTATCTATCTATCTATCTATCTATCTATCTATCTATCTACCTATCTATCTATCTACCTATCTATGTGTGAATATGTCTGTGTGGTGTGTATGTATGTATGTATGTATGTATGTATGTATGTATGTATGTATGTGTATAGATGTCCAAGTCCATGTGCATACAGAGGCAGAGGAGGATGTCAGGTGTTCTTCTCCATCACTCTCCACCCATTCCTTTGAGGCAGGGTTTCTCCCTGAACCTGGAGCTCATGATTTCTCCATTAGATTGGAAACCTGATGACTCCACTCCCTTCCAAGGTGGGGTTACAGAGATCCATAGGATGTCAGGCTTCGTATGTGGTCCTGGGATCCAAAATTCAGTCTTTATGTTTGTGCAGCAAGTTCTCTTAACCTCTGAGCCATCTCTTCAGGCCCTGAGAGTAATTTGTAGGGCCAAATCCAGTTTGGGGATTGACTTTTATTTTGCTGGTTTAGGTTTAGGTATCTATCTATCTATCTATCTATCTATCTATCTATCTATCTATCTATACCACGCTAGTGGTTTTTTGCTTCACAGCATGTTTCTTGGTAGGTTCCTCTGTTGCTCCCAGGCTGTCAGGGGCAGAGAATTCATTCACCACAGCAGAGTCCCACAGTGTCACTGTGCACTCCCCAGTGCCTCACACAGGGTCTCCTGGGGTTGGTGTATTTCATTATCAGTGATGACTTAACTGCCAGGTTATGGTGGTTGTCTCCTAGGTTTCTGCATGGAAAAGCTACTCTTTCCCCTGTAACAAAACACCACAGATTGGAGGACTTAAACACTGGAAACACCTCCTAATTCTGAAGACTGGAAGTTCAAGACAGGTATGGTTGAGGTCTGTTGTGGGCTCAGTCTGTGGGTTAGATAGCCACCTTCTTTCTGGGTCCCCACATGGCTGAGAAAGAGACAGCCACTTTCTGGTGTCTTCTCTTACAAGGAGTCACTAATTCCATCTTGCAGCTCTGTCCACATGGCCTCATTGAAACATACTCACTTGGGAAAGGTTCCATTTCCGAACACCATCACAGTGGGGGTTGAGCTGCCCCACAAGCATTGGAGGGCTGAATGCTTTAGTTAATCATTACTGCATTATTCTGACTGGGTTTGGCTTTGGAAGCCCCATCTACTGAGTCTCATTGGGTGCCAACACCCCTTTCTATATTCTCATATTAGTCAGGGTTCCCCAGAGGAACAGAACCAATAGAATGTGTATGTCATAAAAGCACATTTACTAAACTTAACTTGCCAGAGGGGTCCAACCTCTTGACATTAAGATCTGACATTGACATCTACAAAGTTCATACTCCAGAACACACAACTGAGATGCAAAATATACCTTGTCATGTTTTAAGTAAGTTTACGATTTGGTGTTGGGCTGAATCATTACACTAGAGAGGCTGAGCCCATTCTGGTTGCTCAGTATACGAGACTGGATGCCTCAGCTATTTGAATCTGGCATCAAAGGCCTTGGAAGATCCCTTGGAAGAGTTTCTGGTCCTCTGCCACGTTGGAAGGCCAAAGAAGCTGAAGTTTGATGTCAGTGAAAGGTGGTGGTGGTAGCAACAGCACCAACAGATGCACTTACCAGCAAGAAGCAAAGACAAGCAGGCAAACACCAATGTTCCTCAGGATTCACTTTAACTGAGCCAATTGTGGGAAGACAAGGCTCACACTAGGGGAGAGTCAGGGTCATCTCCCCTTAGTTAATTCTTCCCAGAATCCCCTCATAGACCAACACAGAGGGGCATCTCTTAGTTGATTCCAGAGCCAATCAAGTTGATGACCAAGACTGACCATCATAGTCCCATCATTGTTTCGGTCACTTTGGATTTCAGAGACTATTAAATGTCATAAGGCCATCGCACTTTCCTGGCCTGGGGACTGGTGATTGTTTTTCAAGAAAGCTTGGATATTTTGAAATTGACATTTATAAACCAAGCTCTGGCCATTGCTGGCATTGAGCCTGGGGTGAGGCAGCGTTTGACCTGGTTCCTCTTTTGTGTGGGGCTGGGAATGGAACATGGGGACTCATACTGCTAGGTAAGCTTTCTGCTTCTGAGCTACACTGAGCCCAGCTCTGGGCGACATCTGAAACTGATGGGCTTCTCTGGCAGCTCAGGGATGTTGGAGGATCTTTTGGTCTCTAATCTGTGAGATGTAAATCATGGGTTTTCAGCAAATCTTTGTGATGTTTTATTTTTAGCAGTGGTGATATCTGCTCATAGAAGTCTGGTGGATAAAACAGATGTGACAGAGGAGGTGTTTGGGGAATTAATTGGTATGTGGCTCTGTTGGCTGCTGAGGACAGTCTAGCAGGATTGAGCAGGGATATGCCCTACCCTCCAGCCCTGGGATGCACAGCCAGGCCTTCAGTTGTGAGTTGCAGAGTTTGGTAACTTGTGTTTGTGATGAGCTGCTTTGTTTTGTTTTGTTCTTTTTTCCCACAGAGGAGCTAGTCAGGGCTAGGAAGAGAGCGGACAGTAAAGTGCTTGTTATGCAAGTGTGAGGATCTGAGTTCAAGCCCAAGCTTTTCTTATTTGTAAAGCAGGCACAATGATGTCACATCTCAGGGTCATCATGAAGGTTAATGAGGAATCTGGGCACAGTGGTACACATCTGTGATCCCAGCTTCTTGAGCCACTAAAGAAGGATTTCAATTCTAGGCCTGCCTAGGCAATTTAGCAAGATCCTGTCTCAATATAAAGTAGAAAGAGGCTGGGAAGGCAGCTCAGTGGTAGAGTGCTTTGCTAGCATGGTCAGCATAGGCCCTGGGTTCAGTCCTCAACACACACCACACACACACACACACACACACACACACACACACACACACACCACACACATCACACAAAAGATATGCACACACATATATACAACACACACACACACACACACACACACACACACACACACACACACACTGATTCATGGAACATTCCTTATGGTAATATTGTGTTCTCCAATATATTGTGCACTCTAATAAACTTATCTGGGGTCAGAGAACAGAACTGCTAGATAGACATTGAGGCTAGAAAATGGTGGCACACACACCTTTAATCCTAGCATCTCTGAGTTCAAAGCCACACTGGAAACAGCCAGGCATGGTGACACACACCTTTAATCTCAGGAAGTGATGGCAGGAAGCAGAAAGGTATATAAGGCATGAGGACCAGGAACTAGGCCTGGGTAGGCTGGTTAAGCTTTTAGCAGCAGTTCAGCTGAGATTCATTTAGGTGAGGACTCAGAGGCTTCCAGTTTGAGGATACAGGATCTGCTGAGGAACTGGCAAGGTGAGGTCAGCTGTGGTTTGTGTTCTGTCTCTCTGATCTTCCAGTGTTCACCCCAATACCTGGCTGGGCTTGTTTTTATTAATAAGACCTTTTAAGATTCATGTTACAATTCCTCCCTCAGGACCTGACAGAGAACATATCCAATAAAGAGGCTGTTATTGCTGTCTTGTTAATAGTTGTGCATGTGGCAGTTAAAGTGTAGCTGGGCCATTGCAGCTGAGCTGTCTGCAGGCAGACGTGGGCTCTAGTCCACAGCTGTCTGATTACAAAACACTCCAATGGACCAGGCTTAGACTGACTGGCCGGGGCACTGTGTATTCAACACTCTCAGCACACCTAGTCCATGACAAGAACACCTGGTCATCAAGTGCTCCACGATGACCACATCCCTCTGGGCCTCATTCCCTCGTGGATGTAGTGAGTTCTCCCCAGCCTCAAGACTGTGTGACTATCAACAAACAAAAAGAATATATTTTCATTTCTCTTACTGCAGGAAACCATGGCTTTAATACTTTCCTGATTTCCAAACACCTCTCTCTTTCTCTCTCTCTTACCACATGCACATACATACATACATATATATATATATACACATACACACACTGCATGCACACACACATATGCATACACACAGCACATGCACACATACACATATATACACACAACACATGCACACACACCATGTGCACACACACCACATGCACACACATACACACACCACACATACAGACACATGCACATACCACATGCACACACACAGCATGTATACACACATACAGACAGACACACACACCACACAAACAAACACACACCACACAAACATACACATACCACACTGTAGGAGCAAGGGAATGGTCACACCCAGCTTTATGTAGGTTCTGGTGTAAGATTTGAACTCACGTTCTCATCCCTGCAAGGCAAGCACCTTACCCACTGGGCCACCTCCTTGACTTCTTTTTGAATATGAACTCTTCAGAGTTGTCATTTCCCACTCTGTACAGCTTTACACATATTTCATTCTATTATGTTATATTCTCGTGTTCCTTTTTTTCTTGTGATTCATTACTGGACTCATGAATTATTTAGGAATATATCATTTACTCCCACAAATTTGTAAAATTCTTCCTGTTGTTGACTTTCAGTTTCAATCCATTATGGTCAGAGGAAATGTTTTGAATAATTTGGGTTCTTGTAGGATGGTAGGGTGCATTCTCTACTAACTTAACGGTCTGATCTGGAGTATTCTCTGCATCTGTTGCATTGGGTCGATGGGATGGACGCACTATAGAGGCTTGGTTTCCTCAGTGACAGGCACAGGCAGCTTGCAGGGAGGGAGGTCCAACACTCTGACATCTTGATTTGACACAATGCATTGGGCCATTTATAGCCATCCTGGGATGCACACAGGTTGAACACATTTTCTATTTCCTTACTTATTTGTCTCCAGTGTGTCTGTTATTACAAATGGGGTGGGAGCTTACTTACAAAGGGGACTTCATGCCATCTGTCCTGATGCTATCACCCACACACAGCTTTTGTGCAAATGTAGCTTGATTCTAGTGGCTTAAAAATCATAGAGCAGGATTGTAGTTGTCTTAGTTCTTTCCCTGTTGCTGTGACAAATACCCCGACACATGCAACTTAAAGGGAGAAAAGGGTTATATCCAATCATAGTTCAAAGTCACAGTCACAGCAGGAGCTTGAGGGAGCTGGTCACATGGCATCCACAGTCAAACAGAGAGACAAATGCTGGTGCTCAACTCCCTTCTCTGTTTCATGCCTTTTAGACCCCAGCCCAGGAATGGTGCCACCCACAGTGGGAGAGTCTTCACACCTCAGTGACACCCACAGTGGGGGAGTCTTCACACCTCAGTGACACCCACAGTGGGGGAGTCTTCACACCTCAGTGACACCCACAGTGGGGGAGTCTTCACACCTCAGTGACACCCACAGTGGGAGAGTCTTCACACCTCAGTGACACCCACAGTGGGAGAGTCTTCACACCTCAGTGACACCCACAGTGGGGGAGTCTTCACACCTCAGTGACACCCACAGTGGGGGAGTCTTCACACCTCAGTGACACCCACAGTGGGGGAGTCTTCACACCTCAGTGACACCCACAGTGGGGGAGTCTTCACACCTCAGTGACACCCACAGTGGGGGAGTCTTCACACCTCAGTGACACCCACAGTGGGAGAGTCTTCACACCTCAGTGACACCCACAGTGGGAGAGTCTTCACACCTCAGTGACACCCACAGTGGGGAAGTCTTCACACCTCAGTGACACCCACAGTGGGAGAGTCTTCACACCTCAGTGACACCCACAGTGGGAGAGTCTTCACACCTCAGTGACACCCACAGTGGGAGAGTCTTCACACCTCAGTGACACCCACAGTGGGGGAGTCTTCACACCTCAGTGACACCCACAGTGGGGGAGTCTTCACACCTCAGTGACACCCACAGTGGGGGAGTCTTCACACCTCAGTGACACCCACAGTGGGGGAGTCTTCACACCTCAGTGACACCCACAGTGGGAGAGTCTTCACACCTCAGTGACACCCACAGTGGGGAGAGTCTTCACACCTCAGTGACACCCACTGTGGGGAAGTCTTCACACCTCAGTGACACCCACAGTGGGAGAGTCTTCACACCTCAGTGACACCCACAGTGGGAGAGTCTTCACACCTCAGTGACACCCACAGTGGGAGAGTCTTCACACCTCAGTGACACCCACAGTGGGAGAGTCTTCACACCTCAGTGACACCCACAGTGGGGGAGTCTTCACACCTCAGTGACACCCACAGTGGGAGAGTCTTCACACCTCAGTGACACCCACAGTGGGAGAGTCTTCACACCTTAATGAACATAATCAAGATAACAATCCACAGGTAAGCTTAGGTGATTCTACATCTCCTCAAGCTGACAGTTGAGATGAATCATCTCAGTTGTGTTATACAGAAAGCACAGGATTAATACCAAGCTGTAATGTGGCTGTACTGTTCTGCATTTCTAGCAGCAAGACACCAGAACCTCGGGGCTTTTTATTCTTACTTGAACTCCCTATTATAGAATTTTTTTTAAAGTTGTTCAATGGCTAAGCCATTTCATCTCATACTGGTTCAGATTTTCCTGTCCCTAAGACCTCAACTACCTTTTGAAATGCCTATTTGACATGTATGTATCCTTGCTGGCATAGTGTCAATTGAAGTCTTTTGCCTATTTGCACATATTTTTTAAAGTTTTTTTTTTTTTAATGTTGTAAACTAGTCCTTTATCTGACATGTGAGACACAAATTCATTTTTCCCAGTCTGGTTGGTCTTCATGTGTCTTCAGAAGATCCCATGTTCCTGTTTTAATGAGATCTGATTTATATTTTATCCCATGAATTTTTTTTTCCCTATTGTACCTAAGAAGTTTTTGCCGAGGCTACTCAGATAGCTCAGTCAGTAAAGTGCTTGACTTGCAAGCATGAGGACACAAGTTCAATCCCTAGGACCCACACAAAAATTCTGGGTATGGTAGGAACAATAGATTCTGGAGATTTCTGCCCAGCCAGCCTAGCCTACTTGGAGAGTTACAGGCTGAGAGAGCCTGTCTCAAACAAGAAAGGTGGATGGCACCTGCTCAATGATGCCAGATCTCAAGGTTGTCCCCTGCCTTCCACATGCATGTGCATACAAGTTAACACACTACATACACACACACACACACACACACACACACACACACACACACACACACACCCCTAACCCATAAGGCTTTTATCCTGTCTTTTTTTCTGACATTGTCATGAACTTTTGGTTTATGTTTACACCTGTGATCTATTTTGAATTATTTTCATAGTGTGTGATGTGTAGTTCAATGTTGATTTATTTGTGTAGTGTTATGTAGCCAGTCATTCTGTTTGTTGAGAAGACTCGAATTTCTCCATTAAATTGTTTGTAGATCTTTTGCAAAATAAAATCAAGTGGACCATATACAAACTGGTCTATTGTGATGTTCTAGTCTTTTCCATCAACCCACATATCAATCCTTCCTTTAGTAGTAAACTCTCTCAGATACTAACTTCATAGTGAGCTTGAAATCCTGTTGTATGATATTTTGTTTGTGTTCTGACAAATAAAGATTTCCTGGAGATCAGAGGGCGGAGCTAGCCACTAGTTAACCATAGAGGCCAGACAGTGGTGGCACACACCTTTAATTCCAGCACTTGGGAGGAGAAAGCAGGAAGATCAGGAGTTCAAGGCCACCCTGGGCTACATGAGATTGAACCAGTCTAAAAGAGAAACAGAGCTGAGGTGGTGGTGGTAGCATGCCTTTAAACCAAGCCCTTGTGAGGTAGAGATAGAAATATAAGGTGGGTGGAGACAGGATCTCCCCTCCATTTGATCTAAGAATTTGTAGAGGTAAGAAGTTTCTAGTGGCTGGCTGCTCTGTTTCTCTGATCTTTCAGCTTTTATCCTCAGTATCTGACTCTGGGTTTTTATTGATTAAGACTAATTAGGATCACACTTCAAAATCCAGCAGCATGAATCCTTCAAGTTTGCTCTTATTCTTTCAATATTTTTCATTATAGTTATTTTTGGTGCTGGGGTTGAACCCAGGGCCTTACATGCTGTGTACTCCACCCCTCAGCTACATTCCCAACTGCTGGGGCTTTTGTTTTTTACTTTTTACAAATACTTCAACTAACCCTGTCAATTTCTCCCAAATGTCCTGCTGTGGTTTGATTGAAATTGCACACAATCTGTAGGCCAGTCCGGTGGGAAGCACCATCTTGGTCACGTCAAATCTCCCCACCCAGTGCCTCTTCTTTTACTCAGACTTTCGCTCTGTGCATCATTAATTAATTTTTACAGCCCTCTTCACACAGTTCATGTGCATGTTTTGAAAGATTTCTGCCTTTTAAGGGTTTATTTTGCATTTTTGATGCTACCTTAAATGACATTTTTACTTTATTTTGCTATTTTTTAAATTAACTTCATTTGAACAGGTTTTACACTTTTTTTTAATACTAACATTTGATTTTGTGGCCTGGTGAAAAATTGCTTTTTGCAGTCTTGGTGATATTTTTTACATAGAATTCATGTTGCTGGCACAGAGAGACACTTCACTTCCTTCCTTTATTCTTCTGTGTTTTCTTGTTTTCTCTTACCTTATTAAAATAACTGAGATATTCAGTATGGTGCTGAGTGATGACACAGGACATTCCAGCTTTGTTCTGGTCTTCCAGGAAAGTAAAGCAGCCTTCCACTGTTAAGCACGTAGAGAAGGGAACTCCCTCATCTGTTTCAGCTACTAACCCCCTTTTCTTTTTGAGACAGTCTGACCTCAAACTTATGACCCTCCTGCCTCAGTCTCTCTGAGATTATAGGAATATGCCACCACGTTCAGTTTGGATAGTTTCTCTTGGGAAAAAATTCTCTTCTACTTAGTATCTTGAAGATATATTGAATTTCATAGGTTTATTTTTCTGTATTGTAATCATATGGTTTTTCATGTTCAGTCTGTTTGTGTGATTATTTACATTGATTGCTTTATTAATATTGAAATGACCCAAAATTTCTACAATAAATTCCAGTTAGTATGCGTGTGAGAGAAAGTATGTGTAGGACATATGGTATGATTTGCTAGTATTTTGTTAAATAATTTTGTCTCTGCCTGTGAATTACATTATTTTTATTTTCCTTCCAATTATTCTCCTGAGTTTAGCATCTAGATAAGACTGGCCTCAGAAAATAAACCTGGAGGTCCTCTCCATTATTTCCTGGAAGAGTCTGTGTATGATGGACAGTATTGTTTGAATGTTTGGTAGAATTTGCCCATAGAGTAATGTTTAATGGAGAGGTCGTTTCTGCAGGTTTTGTTGTTGTTGTTGTTGTTGTTGTTTTTAAATCTGTAGCCGCTCCACCCTGAACTCTGGTTCTTCTTCCAGGTCCAAGGTTGGGGACTTTCCATGTCCGTGTTTCTCTAGCTATAACTGCTGTGACCTGTACCTGACATGGTTGTTGCTTTTGTCAAGATACACTACACAATTTTCACACCATAAATGGAAATAAAAGGCTCCTCACTCAAAGATTCTTTCAAAAGCCTCAAAGTAGCTGTAGTGGAATGTCAAGGCAAGCTTGGGGTGCTTGCAATCATGAGACCTGAGCAAAGCATGGGTCATTCCCACAGACTCATCTCTGCTCTGGCCAGGGCTGGAGTGCAGCCAAGCTACATTCCTGCTATCAGAGATGGGCCCTTCTCAGTGACACTGCCATCTTTAGCTGTAGGTCTGGCCAAGGGACAATGATCTTTTGCACCTTCTGTGTCGACAGGGGTGATTTTCTTACCCCTTCCCCAGCTAGCATGGGTTTTCAGTGTGTCTGAACTATGACTTCCTGATACAGTGGCTCCAGGCATGCTTTCTACAGGAGGCACAGATGGAGGGGAAGGGTGGTATCTCTTGGTAGCCACCGTGCCTCCCTCCTGGTTCCTTATCAAAGGTGCCCACTGGAGATGATCCTGAAGCAGGTGCATACCTCCCTTGTATCTGTGACCCTCGTGACTCTATCCACCTGACCTTCCATTTTGCAGTTTGTTAAATATCTCAGCCGAGCTCATCTCACTGGAGCCTGGTGACATGTGCTCACTTCCTGGAGGTGCCTGCCTTTCTTCACATTGTAGGTTAGTTGGCAGCCCAGGGTCTGAGCTCTCGGATGGACTCAAGAGCGTGTGTACAGAATTTTTGTTATCGTTGTGAAAGCAGAAGTGATGCTCTGTCAATTTTTTTCCCACTAATGGGAGCTTGGAGATCTATTAAAATCTAAATTTTCACTATGACAGTGTAGAGTAGTGAACTCCGTAATCCAGGTACAACAGCGACTCCAATGTCACTTTTATTTTATCTACTTCTATCCACAGGTACACATTTCTTTCAATACATCCTTTGCTTCATCCAGTTTCAAATGTCATTTTTCACTTAAACGATGTGTGTTAAGTCAACAGATAGATCCCAGTAGGGAAATAATCACCCAATGAGAAGTCAGCATTTAAGTAAGTGTCTGAGAGCTTGCTAATGTGTGGATAAGCCTGGGAAGCAACATCAAACAGAGCAGATCACTTTCATAAAAGGGAGACATAGAGGTCAGGGTGACATATGAATCATTTGTATCATTTAAGAAGTATGAAAAGTAAAAAATGTAAAAGAAATGGAAGGAATACAAATGACCCTCAGCATTTTACGCGGGTTTGAATCTCAGCTCGGCTGCTGCTGTCTATGCATGGGAGCTGAACCTTGGACACATCAGATCCTGGATGCCAAGGGGGCAGATGAGAATCTCTTCTGGGATCAGCTGCAGCAGAGGACTCCCAGACTCTCCCCATGTCACTCACCTGTCTTATCACTGCAAAAAACATCTGAAAGAAACAGCTAAGGGAAGGAGAGTTGACTTTGGTTCACGGTCTGAGAAGAAACAGTCCGGAATCGGCATTGTGGAGAGGAGTTGGCAGAAGGAGCAGCTTGTGACTGGAGCATCCAGGAGGGTGGGTAATTACATAGCATTGACAGCCAGGAAGCAGAGCATGCAGGCTAGAATTCACACCAAGCCACAACACATGAGGCCTACCCCCAGGACACCTTTTTTACTCTCAATGACACACAGTGACATACTTTTTCCAGCTAGGTCCCAACTCCTAAAGATTCTACAACTTCCCCAAACAACTCTACCACCTGAGGACCAAGTGGTGAGAGAGAGAGAGAGAGAGAGAGAGAGAGAGAGAGAGAGAGAGAGAGATTATCTCACATTCAAACCATATAAACCACACACTTGCCCTATAAATTGCTTAGTTCACAGTAGGCACCCAACAAATGTGAGGGTGCTTATTTCCTTGTCTCCACTGGATGCAGAATGAGATGCATACTCGGTACAGAGTAAGAAGTCCTTGCACGAGTGAACCTCTGCTGCCCCTGTGTGGTGCATTCAATTACTGCCGGGCTTTCTCAGATAGAAAATCAAGTGATTATCTCTTATTTCACCTTGAAGATGTAGCTCGCCTTGTACTTCTGGCCCCAACCCTGATTCTGCAGTCTCTTATATTTAGTTTTTTTTTTTAATTTTTTAAATTTTTTATTTATTTATTTATTTTTAAGGTCAGGTGCTTGGATCTGTTTCCCTCGGTAGGTAGTGAGATCCCCCACGGTGGAGGGCAGGCAGGGACCTACTTTGTGAAGACATGTTGTAGACTACAAAATGCCTTCTAGATCTGGTCCTTTGTTCACTCACAGATTCTCCTTAGGTCATCTTTTTTATGATGTGTCACACAATATGGATGGTGAGAAAGAACCATTGTTAAAAACCTATAGAAAGGTCCCAGGGAGATACCTCAGTTGGTGAAATGCTTACCACATAAACCTGAGGACCTGAGTTCAGATCCCCAGTTCCCACATAAAATCTGGACATGGTGGCAGGTATTTGAAACCCCAGCCTTAGAGGTCAGGGGAGGGTGGAGACAGGAGTATCCTTGGTACTCATTGGCTGGGTCCGTCTATCTTAATTGCTGAGTGGTAGAGTCAGTGAGAGACCTGACTCAAAAAGTCAGGATTAGAGTGAGGAATGCCCCTGGTGTTCACACACACACACACACACACACACACACACACACGAAGACTGTAGTTGACACTGGAGAAGGAAGGGGGATGTTGTAAGGACCAAAGGCAAGTGAGAAATCTATTAAGGAAGAGGCTTGGTCTCAGCTGTAGCTCACCATATAGTCAGGCAGGAGGGTGGTACCCCCATCAGCTGACACAGTAGGGGAGGTATGCGACCTAACCCAGACTATTCCAGGCTTCTGTGTACTGCATAAGGGCAGGGTGGATGTGGCTGGAGGAGAATTCAGAATCACCCAGCCAGAGAACGATTTCTTCATAGTCCTTGCAAGTCAGAAGCAGACGACATGAGAGCTGGAGGCTTCACTACTCCTGTCTTGACTGCCTATTTTCTGTACTGACAGGGAGGTGACATTCAAGGTTCCAGCCTTGCCACAGCTTAACAATAGTTCCCCTTCACATTGTCACACACTGACAATGGGATGACTCTTCTTAGGCATTGATTTTAACAAGGTGTGATGTTGTTCTTGGGCCGGCATATACAAACTTCCAGGGTTGCAAAAGGCTTCAGGTGAAATACAGATTGTTGGCATGGAGGGCAAGAATGAATTTGGATGGGAAGCTGTCAAGTTTCTAAGGACACATTTAAAGGTTTATTATTAAGAATAAGCCCTCAGCTCACAATACACCCCAAAATTACCTAACCACATGGCTTCTGCATTTGTCTAATTTCTGTGGCTTATAACACAACGCCACAGACTGGGTCCATTAAAAATAAGGAAGGTCTCTGCTGGCTTATAATTTTGAGTCAAAGAGCCACAGCTGGTGGTGGCTTTGTTGTTGGCAGGGTCTCGAGGTGGCTCTGGGCAGCACATTGAAAGAGACTAGGCATGTACTTGTGTCTGTGTAGTTAGAGTTTTCCTGCCTGGCCCAGTCAGGACAAATCTCTCTTACCCGCCAGTCCCACAGTCTCTCAGACCTAACCAAGAAAGCACACAGAAACTTACATTATTTAGAAACTGTATGGCTGTGGCAGGCTGCTTGTTATCTACTTCTTCTCTCTTAAATTAACCCATTTCTGTTAGTCTATACTTTGCCACATGGCGTGTGGCTTACCGGTGTCTTTACATGTTGCTTTTCATGGCGGCGGCTGGCAGTGTCTCTCTCCAACCTTCTACTTCCCAGAATTCTCTACTCTCTTGTCCCGCCTATACTTCCTGCCTGGCCACTGGCCAATCAGAACTTTATTTACACAGAGCACTATCCACAGCACGTCTGGGTATCTCCCATGGTGTCTTGGTCTTTCTAGAGCACCATTTATTCATTATGAGGTTCTGTCCTGATACCCTCCCTTAATATAATCAGAATCCCCCCCCCCCCCATGCCACTGTGAAGCAATTTTCTCTGAGTGGAAGCATTCTATCCTGGAGGGAAACTGGCGAAGACCCAGGAAGGTCTAAGGGAGGTTCATTTAGATTCAGGAAGTAAACAACTCACAAGTTTCAAAAAAATCCCTAAAATGTAACCAGCTGCACACAGGCCTGCTTTCCTCAACAGTGAGGACTGCTGAGGGTTCAGAGAGCGCTCTCTGACCTGTCCTCATGCAGAGAGCTCCTGAGTTCCAGCTGTTGGGAGTTGCCACCCATCCTGGGTGGGCCTTGGGGATGCAATTGTCTCCGATGGTCCACACACTTGTACGTAACTAGGGAGTTAGCCCACTGGTTCACCGAGTCGGACTTTGGTGGTATCTGTGCTTTGGTCTGTCATTGTTGGATGAGTACATGTTTGTTCATGTGTCCCCAGGAATAGTGTCCCACGACAGTCTAAATGCTACATTTGAATCAGTACCTCCTCCTTCCATTACCTCACAACGCGAGTTTAATTCCAGCATACATTTGGGAGAATCGCAAAACATTCAGACTGTAGCAAGTTGTTATTCAGACTCTTGCTTCCAAAATGTTTTATCAGCATATGCTAATCATATATAAGGATGGGTTTCATTACGATATTTTCACACAAGTGGATAAAAGTGATCAGAAAAATGAGCAAGGAATTTGAGTGACTATATTGCACACTGTGGGGGGAAACCAATGACTCTGTGAATAAAAAGACGGCTTCACAAATTCGAATCATCTTCAGTTTTCACTCATGGTACTGTTGAAGATTTAATGGCATCAGTTAGTTGTGTGGCCAAGGGTAGGATGGCACTGGGACAGGCTGACATTGGTGTGCTGGATGATGTAATGTGCCATCAGATTCCCACCAAAAGGCACAGACACCCATTGTCTTAGTTCCCAGGGGTGCTGGCTGATGATGGCTCTTAGCAGAGTCCTTCTCTGAGAACTGTCACTAAGAATGTCACCTCTGTATCATTTACTTTCCTGTCACTGGAACCAAATACTTAGCTTAAGAGAGGAAAGGCTTATTTTGGCTCAGGGCTTGAGGGATACCATATATCATGGTGGGGAAGACACGGCAGTGGGTGGCTCCATGGTAGTTCAGCCTGCAGCTGAGACTCCTCACCTATCTGGGAGGGATCAGAAGCAGAGAGACGGAGGTCGAGCAGGAGTGGGGGTAATTGTCCTGTTTTTCCAGCAAGGCTCCATCTCCCAAAGTTCCCACAACCTTCCAAACAGGGCCACTGAATGGAGACCCAGTGTTTAGACATGTGAGGCCATAAGGGGAACCGTAGGGGGTATGGGGGTCTTTGTGCTCACAGACATACATTAGGGGAACCTGGCATGTTAAGCACACAGGGTTGTTCATTCAAGGGAAAGAATGCATAACTTGTTTTCCACTCAGAAGGCTGGAGTAGATGTGCTTTCTAGCCTGGTGATCTCGGCATTGTGTGGCTGGAGACTTTCTGGCACTGGACCCTCCTCCAGACCCTTCTCATGAGCTTATTTTTCTCAGCCAATCCATAGAACCCATCTGTATGGAAGTGTCACATGTACTTAACAAAGAGTTTCAGTACAGTCATGTCTGCTCCGTATTTGGCTTACTTTATTCCTCTAAGAGACTTAGGCATGCTTTGTAGTACCACCGGGATTGAGTTAATCGCCACAAGAACAGTCTTCACCAGATTCTGCTGTGTTTAAAGATGCCTAAAACGACTCAGCGTCAGACTCCCAAAGTTTGAACCCACCCCAGCAACTGAGTCTTGCTGCACTATACTGCCTTCCCACGTCCCACGGCTCACCTCTCTGCTGCCCATGAAGGTCACAGAAGCCTCCTCAGGGAATATTTTGCATTCACATAAAAAGATCCCCAAACTGTCACATCCAATGGCTATTCAAACCATTGTCCTTGACTCTGAGCAGTGGAAGGGGCCATCCTCAGCCCTGCTACCATCCGTGGCATTCTATTGTGAACTGAAGTTCCTGCTGGGGGTGTGGCAGGGCTGCATCTGTGTTAGAGAGTCTGCGAAGCCAAATGATGAACTTCATGATTATGGAGAGCTGGAATGTTGCAGACCAGCAGCCAAATTATTTTCTGCTATATTTAGCCTCAGGGCAAACCATTTATTGCCTAGCCTGCATCTGACCTAACATACTGTGACTAATTAAAAAAAAAAAAACAACCCAAAAAACAGAAAACAAAACTTTAAAGTGTTTTGTTAGCAAGCCTTTGCCTTCATCAATCCATAAGCCAAGACTGTTATCAGAGGGTAGCTGAGGCTGTAACAGAGACGTCCCTTCTTGGCCAACTTAATGCTTTCACCAACACATTTATCAAATGCTTGGCTCATGACTTTGCTCCATTATTGTATCAAAGAACAATCACAAACATCATGAAATTTACCACATTGGAGCATGGGATTTGAGTTACCTCAATCTGTGTTCTCAAGACCATAGTCATTCACATTTGGCTCCAGAATAAGTTGCCCCCTATTCCTGTTGAGGTGAAAGCTATGTTCTTGTGTGGATACTATGTTTACTCCTGTTGCTCTGAGAGCCCATCCCAATAGCCTTTGCACACATAGAGGCCATCCTGTGCCTGCTCCAGTGTAAGTCATGAAGAAGGGACATCTCCCAATGAGTTTATGCATGTTCCATGGTGAAATGTTATCTTGGCTTCATGTCCGGAAGCATTCTGCATTCAAACTATAGCATCTCTGTAACTTTCACACCCAATGGCTGGGCCATATGGAAGCACAAAGAGCCAAGCCCTTGACCTTAACTCCTTGCCAAGGACCAAACTACAATGCACTCATGGCTGATTTTCTCCTGCTTCTTTTAGTGTTCTGTGCCTATATGGAACTCTTTAGCCCACTTGGGACTTCTGTCTGATACAGGGTTCTAATTAACAACATTCTTTCAGGTCACTGCTGGCATTTGTGACCAAATAGGTGGCCTAGGTCTTCATGCTTTTAGAAGGCATGGGTTTTGATTCCAGAAGTAGAAGTGGCTTACACTCGGAATATCCCATCCACTGAGTGTCCAGCTTTTTGACATTGTGACATGGCACTATTGTCATCTACAAAGTTCACATGCCAGAAATGTACAATTTCTAGCATGTATCCCTCCCCCAGTATCTCATAGTGTTATAAAGGAACTTTATGACTTTGTATTGGGCTGTGTTGGTAGCTATCCTTGGTTACATGTTGTGGCCAGGGTTGGGCATAACCAACAGATCCCTTCCAAAAGATTGGTGAGACTTTATTTAGCCAGCAGGGGGCTCTAGTGCCCAACAAATAAATGGCCCTCTGCTTATTGGTTAAGTGGCCACCCCCTCGCGTGAACAACCTGGGCTTTGTGGTTGGAAGAGCTTCTGGATGTCTGGGGAGGGGTAGTAGTGTGTGAACAGGGGTGAGGAGGGACATCCTTCTGTTGAGGACAGTGTGGAGAGAGACTTGAGTCTACACGCCTGCCCTGAAAGGAGATGGAATTCCACTTCAGGGCAAAGCCAAGGCAATAATGTCAAGAAATGGTGACCTTCCTGTTACAGGCAAAGCTCTGACAAGGCTCCCATATATTCCTGGTAGCTTTCCACAGACACAGTCTGGCCAGCAGTGGTACTCCCGGTGTCTCTATATAAGCAACTGTGGTTGAAAAATCCTTCACAAAATATCAAGAACTTAATGCTTTCTCCGCTGTGATGTCCTCAGCGTCATGACTGAGGCTCCCTTCTGTGCTATGATTTGAGGCTTGGGTGAGCAGGGGGTCTCACCTGTCCCCAGATCTCCCTGATCACAGCAATTGCATTGTTATCCCTACAGATCCATTCCATTGTCTCCCAAGAGTGCTTTATTCACTGTAGGGGCTCTACCAGCTGGCAGATGTTGGCCCTGACAGCCCCAAGTGACAGTCCTGTGGGGATGAGGCAATGTAGACAAGAGGAAGAGTCAGGCTTCTCGGCCAGCTCCACCACAGGCAGAAAGTGAGCTTCTCCCTGGTGGGGCCTATGAGCGAAGGCAGATGCAGGCTGAGTCCTTGATTTCCCAGGGGCCTTGACACATAGTGTTACAGGTGAGATGGTGCCTTGAACTTCATTGAGCACAACTCAGTTCTGTCTTATGAGCCAGGGTGGGTTGAGTCACACATAGAGCCTCTGCCAGGACTTTACTGTACCAGGAGCTCTGTGCAGACTCTAAACCCGACTTTCAGGCCACAGAACTCCAGGGATTCTAATGCCCAACTCTTCTCTATCACCTTTCATTGGCCTAAGCACAATATGGCTCCCCTCTGACACCTCTTTAGGTACCCCTTTATCTAACAGTACTGACAGCAAATTAAAACAAATTCAAACACCATCACCATCATCATCGCCACCACCATCATTATCACTATCACAATCATCATCATCACCATTATAATCACCATCATTACCATCATAACTACCATTATCATAACCATATCACCATAACCATCATAATTATAATCATCATCATAATCACCATCATCACCCTCA